>NC_053024.1:431690170-431715528 GCF_003073215.2 Triticum urartu | reverse complement strand
AAATTCACACCAGAGGATAATGATGAATAATAGCTATCACTACATGCATATATGGCTGGTGGAAAAGCTCTATGGTTATAATGTTTTTGCGAAAAGCCAATTTTTCCCTACTGCAAAGGAATATATTTTATTTAACTACAAAGTTGGTTGAAAATATTGAGAAGGTTCCTCCAACTCAATCCCAAAATAATAATCATTAACCCAATCAAGTTGATTAAATAGAGTGTTGAGATCAACATGAATATCCAAAGACCAGAGACTCAAAATTGTCCATAACCGGGGACACGGCTAACCATGATTAGTTTATACACTCTGCAGAGGTTTGCGCACTTTTCCCCACAAGACTCGATCGCCTCTGTTGGATTTCTCGCACTACATGGTGTTTGAGAAACGGATGACTGAGACACAGTCTTTTAGAAACATTAACTCTCTACTCCGGGTAGACCATACCAAACCTACAACCCTCTACCTGCTGATCCACCTCTTCAAGAGCTTCATGTAACTTACTCAACTATGCTAGAGCCCATAATATCATGTGGCTGCACACGGAAGTTTCTATCATGAATAACCTTATGATCCCTTTGAGTCTAGGTGGCGGTCCATAGGAAAATCACACGGGTACTCCGGGATTTCCAAAAATACAGGCAACACTGGGTACTCCAGGTGCCTCAATCCACCCAGATGTGTATTTAAGTTGCCACCTTAAGTTGAACCATTAATTAACAATCTCACATCTGTCATGGATTTCACTCACCCAAACCACGTCTACGAGCATAGCATAGCAAATTAAGTAACGTGTAGAAGTAACTCCCAAGGGTTTGAATGTAACAGGGTAATAGGTTCTACCTCATCAACTACTTCCCAACCCACATATTAAAATCACATCCTAACCATGCAATGTTTGAGGATTGGAACTAATGCATAAAAACTGGGTGATAAAGGGGTATGATCAAAGTGCGAACTTGCCTGCAATGTTGATGAAGATGATTCGCACTCAAAACTCTTGATAGTTCTACTCGTCACACTCCGGTCAATCTATCGTAAGCAAGCAATAGTAACCACACATAAGCAATCACTCAAAAGATCGGGAAGAACGAAGAAGACAATTCGGAAAACGTCAAAACTAAGCAAATAACTCTTGCAACATAAAACAATTTCTAACAGTACCAAAATTAAGTGAATTTGGCCTTATCAGAAAGTTTAGGTCAAGAGCTTCGATTTGCAAAAAGAATCAACTAAATCGGAGTTACGAAACTCAAGTTATGTTTAAAAGAAGTTTGAATATGAATCTGAACAAAATTCTAAATTTGAAAATTTCAAAAAGTTGATGTGACAGGTTCACTGGATAGGTGAAAACAAGACGAAGCTATAGGCGCTGGTTTCATCTAATTTGGATAAACGAGTGAAAAGTTATGGCTATTTGAAAAATCAGGGACAAGCTGTTTTACGAAAGAAAAATAGCTACGGTTAAGGTCTAACATATAAATACGTAGACTAATAGATAATCTAATTATTCTATCATATTAGTCTAAACAATAATAAACTACATAAATATAAGAAGAAGAAGAAAACAAAGAAAGATATCTTTATAAGGCAGAGAAAAGACGACTTTGGAGAGAAGAGACAATTTCCAGAAGTCGCGCCGGAGAGGAGAAAAATATTTTTCTGTAAAGAATCTAGTCAAACCAAAATATTGATTTAACCCGAATCGGATGATTTTTGGAGGCTTTATGGGTCTATATTTATTGATGGAAAAGAGGCTTAGGGGTCAAAGCTAGGCAATGTGAGACTAAATCTATACGTACGCAGATGAAATTTGAAAAAGATCGCATGGGCTAAAAGTTCGGCCCCGCCGCGCGTACACTAGCGCGGCAGTTTTTTTTTCAAAGGAAGAAAGAAAAGAAAATCTGGAAAGAAAAGGCTGGCTGGGCCTGGCCCACTTAGGATAAAGAAAAAAGAAAAGATGGGGCGCCAGCTAGTACTACGATGCGCACGTGGGCGACATTTAGTTTCAGGCGCGCGCGCAGATTTGTTATTTGTTTTTTTAACAGAAGGCGATAAACTGAAAAACGAAAATAAAAATAAAACTTTATATAGGCATATTATATATCAAAATTTTCAGAAAAAGATTTTCTACAAGCTAAACATTTTCCTAGCATTAAATAAAATGCACACAAATTCAGATAATTCAAAGAGTGCTATTGGTCTAATAAAGTCCAACAAAAATCATTATAAAAATACCAAAATTAATTCAAATTTATTTCTCTCCAATTTTCTGATGTAGGGAATCATGTTACCCTATTTTCTGTATATTTTATTTTTCGAGAAAAATAATTTGAATAAAACCCAAATAACTTCAAATTGAAAATAATTTCAAAAGGATTTTAAATTTTGATCCTTTTAAACTCCCAACTCATATTTCATATAATTTGAAGAAGTCATTTTATCTTCTCTCATGAAAATCATTGAGTTGCTTGAAGTTTCTGAATTAAAAATATTTCCAAATGAAATTCAAATCTTTTCAAAACCCTTTTCATTTATTTAAATGGAAGAAGTCATGTCATCTTCTCTCGAGGGTTTTGTATTTGAAAAGAATTTGAATTCACGGAGATCATAAATACAAAAATGGAAGTTTGGGAAAGTGCTTTTATTCCCTCTCATTTAACTTTCAAAAAGTTCGAATTCACTCACTTTCAGTCAATCAATCAAATCTATCTATTTAATATAACATTCCAAAATTTAGAATTTTGGGATGTTACAAACCTACCACCCTTAAAATGAATCTCGTCCTCGAGATTCGAAGAGGCTAGAAAGAAATAGGTTAGGTTTGGTGTCTCCTCAAAATCCATTGATTATCGTAGGAGGGGGTTTGGGGTGCTACCACCCTTAGAAGCATGGTTACGGTTCCATCAAAACTCATATACTTCATCCATATTGTTAACAGTGTCGGTCTTCTCAGATCTTCAGGATAATTCCTTATCTGGGCTCTTTCGGTGGTGGCATAACCTTTTCCTCAATTCTTGTGTCTTTCATCTAGGAAAGGTTCTTCTGTGACTGGGTCTTCTTAGCTGACGGGTCTGGCGCCAATACTAAACAACTATCGATATCTCATGGTGGTCAACCATTTATGGTTTCTCCTGCAGGAAATGGGTCTGGGTTGATCCTCACCGTATAACCTATGGTTGGCAAAAACTGCCTTGTACAAGGGAAAAATACCTATACCATTCTAAGGCTTAAACAAGGTTTTGATCGTCGTCTCTCTACTATAGGTAAGTCACTCAGATTTACCATCCCATATAGCAAGGCGAATAATAAGAGTAAGTCGGTATGGTGATCAATCCATCCCGCACCCAAATCATTACCTTGTATACGGTTTAGCGAATCTCGCATTCTAACACTCAGTCATCCTCACAAGCATTGCAGAATTTCTCTTGTCCATGAACTGCGTTCAGAATAATCCATTGATTTTGCAAGCCAAACAAACATCTATTGTTCCTTCACAACTCTCAGGTTTTGCGTTACTCCTATAAAATTGTCTGCCGGTAAACGTTGTATCTTTCCTCCAGGGTTTTTCCTTCAGCAAGAATGTGCTTGCTTCTTGGTAGGTCCTGGGGCATGTGGGTTATGGCCCATCTCATCACTTGTAGTCCTTGAACTTATCATCGGGCAACTGATCATTATTCCAACTTCCAACTTCCTAGTATTCTTAAATCCATCCAATTGTACTGTCATCCTTCCTTCTATTGCCACCAAACTAGGACATGATTACTCAGACTCATCATGGAGTTTCCATTGATCCATATTTCCGACATCATACCTCCTTTATATCCAATAGTAATTTATCTCTTCATCCTCGTGGGATATCCCTCATACCGTGATAAAAACTTATACTTATGAAGTCCATATTCCACTTCGTGGAACATCATTATCCTTTCCAGGGTCAAACATCCTTACAGGGGAATACTGGCCATCTCTGCATGGCACTTCTTCAACTGGGAAATGTGAAACACATCATGAACTCCTGACAGTCCTTCGGGTGACTCCAATTTGTTGGCCACTTCTCCCATACGCTCCAAAACTCGGTATGGTCCTACAAATCTCGGGGCTAACTTTCCGTTAACTCCTATTCGTTTAAATCCTCGCAGAGGGGACACACGAAGACATGCTCTGTCTCCAATTTCATAGACTACCTCCTTGCGTTTTTTAGTCTGCATAACTCTTCTGCCTGGACTGAGCTACCTTCGGTCTATCTCGAATCAACTTAACATTCTCTTCTGACTCCTTGATCACATTTGGTCCAAACAACTGACGGTCTCCAACTTCATCCCACATAGTCTTGGGGTATCACACATATCGAGATAAAACTCGTATTCATTTTGTCCGAAATCCACTCAGTGGAGTATCCTTATCTTTTCCAGGGGTCAAGGGTTCTTACAGGGTACTACCACCCTTAAAATGCACAAATCTTCCATAGACCATATTTCTCATATCCTCAGAAATGGTCAAAATCCTTCTTCATAGAGTAACAACTCATAAAATCCATATCAGTACCAATGATGCTAACTTTATTCACTCTCAATTGATTACAATCTCTCGCTTTTCCATTACATGTCTCAACTCAACACCTCAATATAAAAGAAAATGTTCTCACTTCTACTACTCCATTTCTTTTGTTGCAAACTCAACTATCTAGCACAAGTTTCCTTCTCCTTGGGGCATTCTCTGGCAAAGTGCCCTGCTCTATTACAACAAAAACATATTACTTCTGACAAGTCTCAAGGTTTCCTTTTTGGGAAACTGCTGCGGTAGTGCCCTGACTCCTTGCACCTGTAATAGGTGATATGACTCGGGTCCTTTCTGGTATCCAATCTACTTCTCTTCCTGGACTTTTCCGTTCCAATCATGGATTCTATTTCTTGTGGGTCATACTCTAATTCCTCCGTCGGGAATTCTACTAGATCCCCATTCAAACAATTTTGGGAGATGTGTCCTTCTTCTCCACATGAATAGCAAGACTTAGTGCAGGGTTTACTTGGGTCCTCTTTAGGTGTGTCCTCCACATCTTCCTTCATCACGGGTTCTTCTAAAATTTCCATAAGGGCTCCTTTCTTTACTTCTTTCTTCTGATGTACGGTTCTTTGTACCATGGGGTAAATGTGACACTGAGTAGGATAGTGGGTAATCCCTTCACACAAGAAACAAGTAATCTGCCTAGTTGGGAATTCTTCAACTGGGTGACTTCCTTCACAATTAGGGCATTCATCTTTGTGTTCTTTATGGGTGTGTCCTATTTCTCCACAAATCTTGCATGCACAAGGTTTCCTCATATCCTTTCCATAAGGCTTCAACTTCTGGGACTCAAGGTGAGATCTTTGCAGAGTCAACTTTAATTCTCTCCAAGTGGTTACTCCTTGCCATCCATTCATGGTTTGGTATATCCTCCACCAAGTAGCAGCACCTCTTTCAAAGCACTGAAGAGCATGCTGGGTCATATCATTTCCAACTATAGGGTTATTCTCCATGTGATCCTCCATGTTCTGAATCCACCGGTCTGTCTCCAATTGACTCATCGGTCTAGAAAATACAAGCTCATCTCCATTCATCCTCTATTGGGTCCAAGGGTTTTGGGGTGAGATGAGATAGAGGGAGAGGGATGCACAATACAAACAATGGTTTTGAAAAGACAGATTTTATCTGTGGCTGTCGCAAAAACATCAAACAAATGACAGCTCACAAACGTCGCATCTAACGTAGGTATATAACAGGGGGTTGGTCTTCTAAAGTTCAATAAATGTTCAACGTCTCCAAACTCTTCAAGCCTTGTTCATGCCTCCAATGGCTTCTTCCGATCATGCTTGTCTTTCTCAAGTTCTTTTGCCAGATCAACTCTGTTGACGCGAAGTCTCTCATGACATCCTTTAATATTCTGGAGTTGCGTTCCAAACTTCTGGGTTTCAACATCCTTGGCATGAGCCATGGTACTACTGTCCTTCAGTTCCTGATAAATCTCCAGTATCTCGAGGTCGTAGCTCCTCCAGCTTGGCTACTTTCAGCTTCTGGTTCCTGAGTTCTTCACGAAATGCTTCCTTGTCTAATACGGCTTCCTGGAGCTCCATCTTAAAATTCTTGATGTACTACTCCAGATTCTGGCGATACACCAGCTAAGGTTAAAACTTCATCTTACTGTTAGGTGCTCCATCAGCCTTCTACCATCCAATCCTTCCAAAGAAATGCATGCTTAGCTCAGCTCGGTGACCATAGTATCAGTGGCGATGACATCAAGGATAACCGTGTTTCTAAACTTGTCATTGCCATGAGCTATCTTCCATAGTTGATATCTCCTGCCTTAGGGTTTTCTTAACAAAACTTTGAGTTCTCAACTCTCCATGTTCCGGTCTTTCTCCAATACACCTTGATCTCGGGTATTGACAGCTTCCATAGCCTGCCAAGTTCCATAAGGGGTACCTTCCTAGGTCATACAAATCTAGAAATTGTACAGGGCCTTCAAATTCTCCTAGTCTTTGGAGTCTTCAACCGTTGCAGTTTCCATTATTATAATACACAGTAAAATCCTCTTCATTCCGAAGTGGTCTTAGTTGTCCGATATCTTGTACTTCTTGGAGTGGTCTCATCAGCCGAATCTTTGAGTGGTCAAAAAATGAAAAGGGGTATAGTCTCACTAAAAGGGAATATTTGAATAAGCTCAGAAGAGAAGAGAGGTAAAAGATCCTTTTGAAAAGAAAGTTGTAGAGAAAATATTTCCTATGGGCTTGCCAGTTTCTAGGGGTCACGTCCTATAGTCAACATGTGATCTGATACCATCTTGTAGCAACCCGACCTCAGACGGTCAAGTCTCTGTGCTTAAGTGTCATCCCTGGATCGATATGCTGACACACACACCACTCGAGGATTTATAACAGAGGTAAATCACATGTATAAAGTAATGTAAATACTATTACCTCAATCTGAATAGCGGAAGTAACCACAAGGTTATGGATTCCCATCAACACCAACGGCAAAGTTGAGTGTAGAAATCGTAACCCTAACGTATCACTTACTTTTCGTAAGAATCCTGCAACATGAGACGTTGCAGCCACAAAGGGTCGGTACATTGAATGTACTGGCAAATTCACACCAGAGGATAATGATGAATAATAGCTATCACTACATGCATATATGGCTGGTGGAAAAGCTCTATGGTTATAATGTTTTTGCGAAAAGCCAATTTTTCCCTACTGCAAAGGAATATATTTTATTTAACTACAAAGTTGGTTGAAAATATTGAGAAGGTTCCTCCAACTCAATCCCAAAATAATAATCATTAACCCAATCAAGTTGATTAAATAGAGTGTTGAGATCAACATGAATATCCAAAGACCAGAGACTCAAAATTGTCCATAACCGGGGACACGGCTAACCATGATTAGTTTATACACTCTGCAGAGGTTTGCGCACTTTTCCCCACAAGACTCGATCGCCTCCATTGGATTTCTCGCACTACATGGTGTTTGAGAAACGGATGACCGAGACACAGTCTTTCAGAAACATTAACTCTCTACTCCGGGCACACCATACCAAACCTACAACCCTCTACCTGCTGATCCACCTCTTCAAGAGCTTCATGTAACTTACTCAACTATGCTAGAGCCCATAATATCATGTGGCTGCACACGGAAGTTTCTTGCATGAATAATCTTATGATCCCTTTGAGCCTGGGTGGCGGTCCATAGGAAAATCACACGGGTACTCCGGGATTTCCAAAAATACAGGCAACACTGGGTACTCCAGGTGCCTCAATCCACCCAGATGTGTATTTAAGTTGCCACCTTAAGTTGAACAATTAATTAACAATCTCACATCTGTCATGGATTTCACTCACCCAAACCACGTCTACGAGCATAGCATAGCAAATTAAGTAACGCGTAGAAGTAACTCCCAAGGGTTTGAATGTAACAGGGTAATAGATTCTACCTCATCAACTACTTCCCAACCCACATATTAAAATCACATCCTAACCATGCAATGTTTGAGGATTGGAACTAATGCATAAAAACTGGGTGATAAAGGGGTATGATCAAAGTGTGAACTTGCCTGCAATGTTGATGAAGATGATTCGCACTCAAAACTCTTGATAGTTCTACTCGTCACACTCCGGTCAATCTATCGTAAGCAAGCAATAGTAACCACACATAAGCAATCACTCAAAAGATCGGGAAGAACGAAGAAGACAGATTCGGAAACATCAAAACCAAGCAAATAACTCTTGCAACATAAAACAATTTCTAACAGTACCAAAATTATGTGAATTTGGCATTATTAGAATGTTTAGGTCAAGAGCTTCGATTTGCAAAAAGAATCAACTCAAACGGAGTTACGGATAAAAAGATATGATCAAAAAAATTTTGAATTCAAATCTGATCTAATTCAAATTTTAAATTTTTCAAAAACATGTTTGAGTTGGATTATTGGATAGAGAAGATCATAATGAAGAAGTGGGCGTTGGTTTCGTTGGATTTGGACTAACGAGCAAAAAGTTATAGTCGTTTGAAGTACAGGGACTAAACTGTAAAGAAAACTCCTCACATATAAGTCCCTGGCCGAAAATAACAGAAAAAGAAAAAACTAAAAAGTGAACGTTTGCTAACTAGTTCTTAAACAGAGAACGTTCTCTAAATAGATCTAACAAAAAAACTAAACCGTTTTTTAAACGAAAACCGAACCCTAAAAAAAACCGGTGAACCGGGCGGTTTTATACCGGTTCGGTGCGGTTCTTCGGTGAGGAACCGGCGGCGGATCTCCGGCGAGGGCGGCGCAGCTCCGACGAGGGCAGCGCGCTCCGGCGCGGCGGCGGCAGCGGCGCAGGGCGGCGGATCCAGGCGCGGCGGAGGCGTGCTGTGCGGGCGACGGTGACGCGGCGCGGCAGGCGGCTGTGGCGGCGGCGGCGCGGGCAGAGAGGCAGCGGGGCAGGTGCGGGGAGAGACAGAGGGGGGTCCGGCCTATTTATTGGAGGCGGAGCGCCTTGGGCAAGGGGCAGAGGTGCCCTGCCTCGGCACGGACGCCGAGGTCGGTGGCGGCAGTCGTGGCGGCGGCGGTCTCCCGCTCGGGTGGAGGGAGGCGGCTGGGGAGCTGGGCTGGGCCGCGGCCTGGCAGGAGCTGGGCCGGCCCAATCGGTGAGTGATTTTTTTAACAGAGAGAAAAGAAAGAAAAGGAAAATAAAGCAAATATTATATAGGCATATAATATATCAAAATTTTCAGAAAAAGATTTTCTTCGACATGAACATTTTTCTAGCATTAAATAAAATACACACAAATTCTAATAATTCAAAGAGTGCTACTGGTCTATTAAAATTCAACAAAAATCATTTTAAAAATACCAAAATGATTTCAAATTAATTTTTGTCCAATTTTCTAATGTAGGGAATCATGTTACCCTAATTTCCATATATTTTATTTTTGGAGAAAAATAATTTGAATAAAACTCAAATAACTCCAAATTGAAAATAAATTCAAAAGAACTTTGAATTTAATTCTTTGAAACTCCCAACTCATATTTCATATAATTTGAAGAAGTCATTTTATCTTCTCTCATGAAAATCATTGAGTTGCATAAAGTTCCAGAATCGGAAATATTTTCAAATGAAATTCAAATATTTTCAACACCCCTTGTCATTTAAATAAATGGAAGAAGTCATGTCATCTTCTCTCCAGGGTTTTGTGATGAAAAGTATTTGAATTCACGGAGAGCATAAAATGCAAAAATGAAAGTTTGGGAAAGTTCTTTTATTCCCTCTCATTTAACTTTCAAAGAGTTTCTAATTCACTCACTTTCAGTCAATCAATCAAACAATCAACCAAATCTATCTATTTATTATAACATTTCCAAAATTTAGAATTTTGGGATGTTACAACATGGGTAAGTCTTGTTCATTGTGTTCCTAAGAAAGGAGGTATAACTGTTGTTCCTAATGATAAGAATGAACTTATTCCACATATAATTGTTACAGGCTATAGAATGGTAATAGATTTTAGAAAAATTAAAAAAAAGCAACTAGAAAAGATCATCACCCTTTGCCTTTTATTAATCAAATGCTTGAAAGATTATCCAAGCACACACACTTTTGCTTCCTTGATGGATATTCTGGCTTTTCACAAATACCTGTTTCTCAACCTGATCAAGAAAAGACCACTTTTACTTGTCCCTTTAGAACATATGCTTATAGATGTATGCCTTTTGGTTTATGTAATGCACCTGCTACCTTTCAAAGATGTATGACTGCTATATTCTCCGACTTTTGTGAAAAGATTGTTGAGGTTTTCATGGATGACTTTTCTTTTTATGGGAAGTCTTTTGATGATTGTTTGAACAAACAAATCTTTTCTTGAATTGGGGAAGTGCCAATTTATGGTGAATGAAGGAAATGTCTTGGGTCATAAAATTTCTGAAAGAGGTATTGAAGTGGACAAATCTAAGGTTGATGCAATTGAGAAAATGCCATGTCCTAAAGATATAAAAGGTATTCGGAGTTTCTTAGGTCATGTTGGTTTCCATAGGAGATTTATCAAAGACTTTTCAAAAAATTATAGGCCTCTTACTAATCTCTTGCAAAAGGATATTCCTTTTGTTTTTTATGATAATTGTTTAGAAGCCTTTGAAACACTTAAGAAAGATTTAATATCTGCACCTATTGTTCAACCACCTGATTGGAACTTGCCTTTTGAAATTATGTGTGATGCTAGTGATTATTCTGTTGGTTTTTTTTCTAGGACAAAGAGTTGATAAAAAACTTCATGTAATTCATTATGCTAGTAAAACTCTATACAGTGCTGAAAGGAATTATGCTACTACTGAAAAAGAATTCTTACCAGTGGTGTTTGCTTCTGATAAATTTGGACCTTATAATGTTGATTCCAAAGTGACTGTTCACATAGACCATGCTGCTATTAAATATCTTATGGAAAAGAAAGATGCTAAACCTATACTTATTCGATGGGTTCTCTTATTACAATAATTTGATTTGCATATCATTGATAGAAAAGGAGCTGAGAACCCAGTAGCTGATAATGTAAATGTGCTTGATGACCCACTACCTATTGCTGATAGTTTTCCTGATGAGCAGTTAGCTGCAATAAATGTTTCTCATAGTACTCCTTGGTATGCTTATTATACTAATTACATTGTTGCTAAATATTTACCACCTAGATTTACATACCAATAAAAGAAAATTGTCTTCTATGATTTAAGACATTACTTTTGGGATGACCAACATCTTTATAAAGAAGGAGTAGATGGTATTACGAGATGTTGTGTACCTGAGCATGAACATGGACAAATCCTACAGAAATGTCACTCCAAACCTTATGGAGGGCATCATGCTGGAGATAGAACTTCTCATAAGGTATTGTGGCCTGGATTTTACTGGCCTACTCTCTTCAAGGATGCCCGTAAGTTCGTCTTATCTTGTGATGAATGTCAAAGAATAGGTAATATCGGTAAGCGTCAAGAAATGGCTATGAATTATTCACTTGTTGTTGAACCATTTGATGTTTGCAGATTTGATTACATGGGACCTTTTCCTTCCTCTAATGGGTATACACATATTTTGGTTGCTACTGATTATGTTACTAAATGGGTAGAAGCTATTCCATCCAGTAGTGCTGATCACAACACCTCTATTAAAATGCTTAAGGAAGTTATTTTCCCAGGGTTTGGAGTCCCTAGATATTTAATGACGGATGGTGGTTCACACTTTATTCATGGTGCTTTCCGTAAAATGCTTGCCATGTATGATGTTAACCATAGAATTGCATCACCCTATCATCCTCAGTCTAGTGGTCAAGTTGAGCTTAGCAATAGAGAAATAAAATTAATTTTGCAAAAGACTGTCAATAGGTCCAGGAAGAATTGGTCTAAGAAATTAGATGATGCACTTTGGGCTTATAGAACAGCATATAAAAATCCTATGGGCATGTCTCCTTATAAAATGGTTTATGGAAAAGCTTGTCATTTGCCTCTTGAGTTAGAACATAAAGCATTTTGGGCAATCAAAGAACTAAATTATGACTTCAAACTTGCTGGTGAAAAGAGGTTACTTGATATTAGCTCTCTAGATGAATGGAGAGCCCAAGCTTATGAAAATTCAAAATTATTCAAAGAAAAACTTAAAAGATGGCATGACAAAAGAATCCAAAAGCGTGAGTTTAAAGTCAGGGAATTTGTTCTTTTGTACAACTCTCATTTCAGATTCTTTGCAGGAAAACTCCTTTCAAAATGCAAAGGCCCATATGTCATCGAGGAGGTTTATCGGTCTGGAGCCATCAAAATAAATAATTTTGAAGGTACTAACCCGAAGGTTGTCAATGGGAAAAGAATAAAGCATTATATCTTTGGTACGCCTATTAATGTTGAAAGTAATATTATCCAGACTATGACACTGGAAGAAGACATAAAAGAGTCTTTCCGGAACACTCCAGAATCGTGATAATAAGGAGGTACGTGATACGGTAAGTAAACTGTCTTCGAAAAATCCGCAAAATATTTTTTATCAGTTTTGGAATATTTAAGAATTTGGGAAATAAAGAAACTTCCAGGAAGCGTCCCGTGGTGGGCACAAGACACTAGGGCGTGCCAGGCTTTCCTGGCGCGCCCAGGTGGGTTGTGCCCACCTAGGACACCTTATGTACTCCGTTTTTCTACCATATACTTTTCCTCCAAGATAAAAAAATCTATATATACTTCCCAAACTTGTTGATCACCGTATCATGGAGAAATCCTTTGTTCTCTTTTTCCTTGTTGTTTTCTATCAGATCCTATCTACCATGGCCTCTTCAAGCTCCTCCAAGGACAAGTTCTTCAAGAACGTCATCAACCCATATCTGCGGGAAGTGGTGCAGCACTCTCAGGTCATCCATATGCATGAGGGGGTGCTTCACCTCCGCGATATGCCATGTCCCAAGGGGACGGGAACTGTGAAGGCCAGGCTTGAAGCTGTGGAGCAAGACGTCTTTCGGTGCAAGGGGATGGTGGCGTGTGGGCTCAATGCCAATCACCTCATGATCACGGACCTTTCCCGTGATCTCAAGGTGGATGGAAAGCCCATGAAGGACATCATCTTCACCCTCAACGAGCAAATCAACTTTCTCCAAAGCTAGATCTATGATCCTCAAAACCAAGTCTTTGAATATGAGGCTAGGTTTAAAGGTATGATTTTGGCTTCTAGTTGCAGGACTCGTGAGACTCACTCCTCCTCTTATGATGGTGGACCACTTCCGTGGAAATACGAGGAGAAGATCTCTTCTTCTTCACCAACATCACCTTCTTCACCACCAAAGAAGAATTGAGTATCGGGTATGGGCACTCCCCTTGTCTTTTGCCAAGCTTGGGGGAGGTGCCCCGGTATCGTATCATCCCACTAAATTTTTGTTTTTACTTATTTTAGTGCAATATTTTTGCTTTAGATGAATAAAAGTTTAGTTTGATCCTTTCTTCTTTGAGAGTTTTCTTAGTGATCCATCCTTGCACTCGTGTGCAATTTATATAATAAAGTTTAGTATGAGTTTTTGCTTTCTTTACTATCATGTTGCAAATAAAGAAAAGAAATAAAGAAATAAAAAGAGAAAGTAAATAAATCAATAAAATTATATACTAATCATATGGTAGGTGATGGCACCACATAAGGAAAAGTACAAGTAGAAAATTTTATTAGAGATTGACAAACACAACATTAGTCAATAATGCAACCCATGAAAGAATTAATAAAGGAAGAGAAGATTCACATAAAAATATACTATCCTAGAAATCTTTTGTGATTGTGAGCCCTCATCAAAATATTATATGCCACAATTATTGACGTTGGATGTCAGGACCCCGATCCGAAGTCACACCGACCTAGCATGTAACACATCATATCACTTTGCGGCCTCAGGCACGGTATTCCCACTGGTGCCACCTTACCTGGCCTGGGACCTTTTGCGCCTTTTGGCTCACGTATATGATAGTGTCGCTAGCATCCATGTGACAGAGAACCCGGGCCGACATGACTAGTCGTAAACCCAAAGTGGCACTAACTTACAGGGATAGGCATACATGACCCAGCAACGAACATGTCGGTCATCAACGTATGAACCCAAGTCGTAGCAAGCTACAAGGACTTAAAAGAACAACGCGTGATATTTCCCCGAAGGGACAGACACAGAACGAAGAAGGACACATGCCGGCCAGCCTAAGTGTTCCGAAGTAGTAGCAAGCTACCATGGCTCAGTGGAAGCACTAGGCGACATTTCCCCATAAGAGAGGGTACCAAGAATAAATAACTACGTTGTCGGATCCCACACATACCAAGCATTTCAACATCATACACACAATATGCTCGATATGTGCAAATATAACATGGCATCACAAGAGAACTCTACGACTCAAAGTATTTATTCATTAGGCTCTGAGGATCCAAATAATACAAACATGGGTCTGGTGACCCAGCATCCAAGTCATACAAGCAATACGCACATGCGGAAGCTTAACTTCTCTAAGTACAGACAACTACAAATGAAAAAGGCTGAGAAGCCTGACTGTCTACAAGAACCTGCCGAGGGCACAAGATCGTAGCTGAGGTAACAAGCTAAACGTAGAAGTCCATGCAGAACTACTAGTGAGACTGAGGTCTCTCCGCAAAAACATAAATTAAGCAAACGTGAGTACAAATGTACCTAGCAAGACTTACATCAGAACTAGCTACATATGCATCAGTATCAACAAAGGGGGTGGTGGAGTTTAACTGCAGCAAGCCAACTTTGACTCAGTGGCTATCCTGTACTACGACTGCTGGTAACTCTTTGAGGTGGCGCACACGAGTCCACATAATCACCATATGAATACACCACTATGGATCTGCTCCCGTCTCCCTGCGAGAAGGCCATCCATAGCACTCATGCTTATCTTGCGTATTTTAGAGTATCCTCATTCACTTTTCTATGAACTGTATAGGCAACCCAGAAGTCCATTACCGCGGACGCAGCTATTCGAATCATGTTAACCTTGACTCAAAGGAACCCGTCCCCATCCCATCAGCAACGTTCCCTCTTGGAACACATATCTACGTCCAGTCCGGGCACTGTGCCATGCCGTGTGTCACCTGGACACACGCGTCATGCGTCACGTGCCCGCACACCTGACCGCAAATGTCCGTGTAACTGCAAGGTAGACTCTGATAAGCACATAACTCAATTCCTGTGAGCTATAGCACAAGACAATCCACCATGTTTTCCAACATGGCCTCTCATCACCAACTTGGCCAAAATGGGTCAAGACACTTAAGTCTCTTCATGAGGACATGTTCATTCCAATTCATCACCCAGATGGATCAGACCCGACACAACTCTAAGCATGTGGCACCCCGGCTCCGAGAAAACCGGAACGCCCCGTATTCCAGCCCAGAGATCGAGGTGAAGTCTTCTGGAATATGGCACTGCTTAGTATAGAACAAACCAGCTCTCTATTAAAACACGAATATGAATACAAGGGTTCCGATATTACAATGAATAACCTCGGCATGACGACACTGCGCCAACCACGGTTGCTCTATACAAGCAGCATAACAACTCGAAGCAGCGGAACAACTACTGGCAGCGGAACAACGAGCGGCGATGATGGACTCCAATCCGCATGAACTCTGGCTGGAACGTTTATCCTAGCTCGCAAGAACAGAAACAACAACAAACAAGAAAGCAATCCAGGCATGGCCTGCAAACTGGGATGACATGCTAGGTCAGTACATTGAATGTACTTGCAAGCTCACAATAACCAGAAGCATTCAAGACAAACAACAGCATGGCAATTACCGGTTAAGCAGGAATTATCATGAGATTATCAGGATAACATGGCATGAACAACATGAACATAATATCGCTAGAACATTATGATCATGATGTGAACATATAAATCTGATGATATTAGCATGCAACATGATGACACTACATGCACCATTTATTCTGCTCGGGTTACCTCGTAACCATCACATGCATCACTCACCAACCTCGGACATTACACGATCATCTCAGGATCAAATCAAGCTTGGTATAAACAATACCGTAGTAATCATCAAATTACCACAAGGAGCTTGATATTTACCCACGATTCTCGCACAACATCACGAATACACAATAACTCGGTATCCTCGATACCACGATGATCATTCCGGTGATCACAACCATGACCAACAATTGGTCTCAAACGGTGATCTTTCCGGTGATCACAACCAACTTATCTCATCATCGAACCGGGGTTGTCATTAATCAAGTTATTATTAATAATGTTGACTCCCAGTGTGACAGACACGAACTGGGCCCTTATCCGTGGGCGCGGCTATCGATAGATTTAATATACACTGAAGAGGTTAGTACACTGTACCCACACTACGGAACCCATGGCCTCAAACTCCCATTCGAGTGGACCAATGGGGTTCCGACAAAACCGATCTATTTCCATGACACTCTCCCGCCCACTCCAACCCACTCCCAACTGGGCTAGTCCTGGGTGGCCCCGTGTCTACCAAAGACACAACGACCACCGTCGTGGCCAACGTCCCTCATAGGGACCGGATCCATAATAACAACAACGGGCACACAAGGTTATGTATGCCTACCTGATCAGGGTAGCGCGTGCCCATAACCTTCCCTATTTGGAGGCACCGGCGAGAGGCACGGCAATAGACCCAATTAGGACCTTCCCATAAAGGTAAGCGTGGTTGCACTGGTCATTTCGATATGGTGGCACCATGACTTAGCCAACAGCTGTTCAAGTTCAATTTAATACGGTTAAACTTGAATGCAAATATGCTGATCCATGATAAAATAACATGATGCATTTACAAGCATGAGCATGATATCCACACAAGCACGGGATGCAACATAACTATCCACCATATCCACTATGAATAATCTCTAACTGAACATGGCATAATGACGAGCATAAATATTACAAGTGCAACACTACTCATAGCATAACATGACCACTAGAATCAACCATAAATACCATGCAAGAACGCATCGATAGCATTACCGAGTAACACTTAACCAACTAACAACAAAGGAACAAAGCAAATTAACAGTACTCTGTAACCGACGTTAGTCATGCACTGAAGAACATGACCAACCCAACATGTAGTACTATCAAGCATGGCAATATGAAAGTAATACTAAATACTAGCAGGGCATGATAACCAGGTGCATAACCATATAGCAAGTAAGTAAGTGCTAACCCAGAAGCATTACCGAAACAATGATAACCATATTTTAAACAAGCAAACATTTAAGAAGTATTCAAGTTGAAAACCATGGCTAATACATGACCATCATGCAAGTGGGTATTGTGGCTTGCCTGGGGGTGAAGAAGGCACCGGGGAGAAGTGCGGTGAAGCCGCGGAAAGATTTGCCGGAAACAGTTCTCTCTCGAAGGGGTTGTTTACGTGCAAGGGAAAAAAGGTCATTTCCAGAATAATAACACATGGTGAAAGTGATACCAATAGAACGGGCTCGACGAGGCGAACAAGTGGGCTTTGGAATCACCTTATTTGGAGTTGTGGTTAAAAATTTATAGCTGTTTTTCTGCTAGGGACCTATCTGTAATGAAATCATCACAAACAAGCCCTCAGCCGGAAAAACAGAAAGCGCCTTGTCAGGAAATACATTTTCCATAACAGAAAGCGTATTTTGGCTCGAAGAAGAAACATAATACACTTTCAATAAGCGAAGACGTAATCAGGTGGACTACGCCTCCACTTTTCCAGCGTGGCAAAGGCGGGGCCGGGGCCCTCTCGCTGACGCGCGGGTCCCACACACCTATTCTCTCTCCTCCTGGCTCCTTCTTCCTCCTCCCTGATGCGCGCTGAGGCAGAAGCGAGGCCGGTTGCCCCGACGACGACCACAGGCAGCTCCGCCGACCTCTTGCGGTGTTCTGCCCACCGGCGTGCTCAGGGAGGAGCGACGCATCCATCCATGGGGTACACGAGCCTTGAGGACGAAGGAGGCAGGCACACCTCGGGTCGGGGCGGACGACGTCTCTGGTCGTTGCAGAGCCCGCGGCAAGAGGCCACTGGAGGAGGGGAAAAGTGTTGGGGAACGTTGCAGAAAAAAAAAATTCCTACTCGTTTCACCAAGATCCATCTAGGAGTTCATCTAGCAACGAGTCATCGGATTCATCTACATACCTTTGTAGATTGTGTGCGGAAGCGTTCAAAGAACGGTGATGATGTAGTCGAACACGACGTGATCCAAATCACCGATGACCAAGCGCCGAACGGACGGCACCTCCGCGTTCAACACACGTACGGGACGGGAGACGTCTCCTCCTTCTTGATCCAGCAAGGGGGAAGGAGAGGTTGATTAAAATCCAGCAGCACGACGGCGTGGTGGTGGATGCAGGGTGTCACAGTAGCAGGGCTTCGCCTATACTACGAGAGAGAGACGTAACGGGGAGAGAGGGAGGCGCCAGGGGCTGGTGTCAAGTCCCTCCTCTCCCCCACTATATATAGGAGGGCCAAGGGGGGTGGTGCGCCAGCCTAGGAGATCCAATCTCCTAGGTGCGGCAGCCAAGGGGAGGTTCTCCCCCCCAAGGCACCTAGAGGTGCCTTCCACCATTGGGACTCTTCCCTCAAGTGGAACCCTAGGCGCATGGGCTTTTGGGGCTGGTGCCCTTGGCCCATCTAGGCCAAGGCGCACCCCCTACAGCCCATGTGGCCCCCCGGGACAGGTGGCCCCACCCGGTGGGCCCCTGGGACCCCTCCGGTGGTCCCGGTACAATACCGATAACCCCGAAACTTGGCCCGATGGCCGAAACAGCACTTCCTATATATAATTCTTTACCTCCGGACCATTCCGGAACTCCTCGTGACGTCCGGGATCTCATCCGGGACTCCGAACAACATTCGGATTACTGCATATACATATCTTCATAACCCTAGCGTCACCGAACCTTAAGTGTGTAGACCCTACGGGTTCAGGAGACAAGCAGACATGACCGAGACGTTCTCCGGTCAATAACCAACAGCGGATCTGGATACCCATGTTGGCTCCCACATACTCCCGATGATCTCATCGGATGAACCACGATGTCGAGGATTTAATCAACCCCGTATGCAATTCCCTTTGTCAATCGGTATGTTACTTGCCCGAGATTCGATCGTCGGTATCCAATACCTCGTTCAATCTCGTACCGGCAAGTCACTTTACTCGTACCGTAATGCATGATCCCGTGACCAACACTGGTTCAACTTTGAGCTCATTATGATGATGCATTACCGAGTGGGCCCAGTGATACCTCTCCGTCATATATGGGAGTGAAATCCCAGTCTCGATCCGTGTCAACCCAACAGACACTTTCGTGACCCAGTTATGTTGTGACGTTTGATACACCCAAAGCACTCCTACGGTATCCGGGAGTTACACGATCTCATGGGTCAAAGGAAAACATACTTGACATTGGAAAAGCTCTAGCAAACGAACTACACGATCTTTGTGCTATGCTTAGGATTGGGTCTTGTCCATCACATCATTCTCCTAATGATGTGATCCCGTTATCAATGACATCCAATGTCCATAGCCAGGAAATCATGACTATCTGTTGATCAACGAGCTAGTCAACTAGAGGCTTACTAGGGACATATTATGGTCTATGTATTCACACGTGTATTACGATTTCCGGATAATACAGTTATAGCATGAATAAAGACAATTATCATGAACAAAGAAATATAATAATAATGCTTTTATTATTGCCTCTAGGGCATATTTCCAACAGTCTCCCACTTGCACTAGAGTCAATAATCTAGTTACATTGTGATGAATCGAACACCCATGGAATTCTGGTGTTGATCATGTTTTGCCCTAGGGAGAGGTTTAGTCAACGGATCTGCTATATTCAGGTCCGTATGTACTTTACAAATCTCTATGTCTCCATCTTGAACATTTTCATGAATGGAGTTGAAGCGACGCTTGATGTGCCTTGTCTTCTTGTGAAACCTGGGCTCCTTGGCAAGTGCAACAGCTCCAGTGTTGTCACAAAAGAGTTTGATTGGCCCCGACGCATTGGGTATGACTCCTAGGTCGGTGATGAACTCCTTCACCCATATTGCTTCATGTGCTGCCTCCGAGGCTGCCATGTACTCCGCTTCACATGTAGATCCCGCCACGACGCTCTGTTTGCAGCTGCACCAGCTCACTGCTCCACCATTCAACATATACACGTATCCAGTTTGTGACTTAGAGTCATCCAGATCTGTGTCGAAGCTAGCGTCGACGTAACCCTTTACGACGAGCTCTTCGTCACCTCCATAAACGAGAAACATTTCCTTAGTCCTTTTCAGGTACTTCAGGATATTCTTGACCGCTGTCCAGTGTTCCTTGCCGGGATTACTTTGGTACCTTCCTACCAAACTTACGGCAAGGTTTACATCAGGTCTGGTACACAGCATGGCATACATAACAGAACCTATGGCTGATGCATAGGGGATGACGCTCATCTCTTCTATATCTTCTGCCGTGGTCGGACATTGAGCTGAGCTCAACTTCATACCTTGTAACACAGGCAAGAACCCCTTCTTGGACTGATCCATTTTGAACTTCTTCAAAATCTTATCAAGGTATGTGCTTTGTGAAAGACCTATGAGGCGTCTTGATCTATCTCTATAGATCTTGATGCCTAATATATAAGCAGCTTCTCCAAGGTCCTTCATTGAAAAACTCTTATTCATGTAGGCCTTGATGCTGTCCAAGAGTTCTATATCATTTCCCATCAAAAGTATGTCATCTACATATAGTATGAGAAATGCTACAGAGCTCCCACTCACTTTCTTGTAAACGCAAGCTTCTCCATAAGTCTGCGTAAACCCAAACACTTTGATCATCTCATCAAAGCGAATGTTCCAACTCCGAGATGCTTGCACCAGCCCATAAATCGAGCGTTGGAGCTTGCACACCTTGTTAGCATTCTTAGGATCGACAAAACCTTCTGGCTGCATCATATACAACTCTTCCTTAAGGAAACCATTAAGGAATGCCGTTTTGACGTCCATTTGCCATATCTCATAATCGTAGAATGCGGCAATTGCTAACATGATTCGGACGGACTTTAGCTTCGCTACCGGTGAGAAAGTCTCATCGTAGTCAATTCCTTGAACTTGTCGATAACCCTTAGCGACAAGCCGAGCTTTATAGATGGTCACATTACCATCCGCGTCTGTCTTCTTCTTGAAGATCCATTTATTTTCTATGGCTTGCCGTTCAACGGGCAAGTCAGTCAAAGTCCATACTTTGTTTTCATACATGGATCTTATCTCGGATTTCATGGCTTCTAGCCATTTGTCGGAATCCGGGCCTGCCATCGCTTCTTCATAGTTAGAAGGTTCACTGTTGTCTAACAACATGATTTCCAAGACAGGGTTGCCGTACCACTCTGGTGCGGAACGTGTCCTTGTGGACCTTCGAATTTCAGTAGGAGCTTGATCAGAAGTATCTTGATCATCATCAATAACTTCCTCTCTAGTCGGTGCAGGCGCCTCAAGAACATTTTTCTTGAGTTGCGCCATTTTCCGATTCAAGAGGTAATACTTCATCAAGTTCTACTTTCCTCCCACTTACTTCTTTCGAGAGAAACTCTTTCTCCAGAAAGTATCCATTCTTGGCAACAAAGATCTTGCCTTCGGATCTGAGGTAGAAGATATACCCAATGGTTTCTTTAGGGTATCCTATGAAGACGCATTTTTCCGATTTGGGTTCGAGCTTTTCAGGTTGAAGTTTCCTGACATAAGCATCGCATCCCCAAACTTTTAGAAACGACAGCTTAGGTTTCTTCCCAAACCATAATTCAAACGGTGTCGTCTCAACGGATTTCGACGGAGCCCTATTTAAAGTGAATGTGGCAGTCTCTAAAGCATAGCCCCAAAAAGATAACGGTAAATCGGTAAGAGACATCATAGATCGCACCATATCTAATAGAGTGCGATTACGACGTTCGGACACACCATTACGCTGAGGTGTTCCAGGCGGCGTGAGTTGTGAAACTATTCCACATTTTCTTAAGTGTGTGCCAAATTCGTGACTCAAGTATTCTCCTCCACGATCTGATCGTAGAAACTTGATTTTCCTGTCACGTTGATTCTCAACTTCACTCTGAAATTCTTTGAACTTTTCAAAGGTTTCAGACTTGTGTTTCATTAAGTAGACATACCCATATCTACTTAAGTCATCAGTGAGGGTGAGAACATAACGATAGCCACCGCGAGCCTCAACACTCATTGGACCGCACACATCAGTATGTATGATTTCCAATAAGTTGGTTGCTCGCTCCATTGTTCCTGAGAACGGAGTCTTGGTCATTTTACCCATGAGGCATGGTTCGCACGTGTCAAATGATTCATAATCAAGAGACTCTAAAAGTCCATCTGCATGGAGCTTCTTCATGCGTTTGACACCTATGTGACCAAGGCGGCAGTGCCACAAGTATGTGGGACTATCGTTATCAACTTTACATCTTTTGGTATTCACACTATGAATATGTGTAATATTACGTTCGAGATTCATTAAGAATAAACCATTGACCATCGGAGCATGACCATAAAACATATCTCTCATATAAATAGAACAACCATTATTCTCAGATTTAAATGAGTAGCCATCTTGTATTAAACGAGATCCCGATACAATGTTCATGCTCAAACTTGGCACGAAATAACAATTATTGAGGTTTATAACTAATCCCATAGGTAAATGTAGAGGTAGCGTGCCGACGGCGATCACATCGACCTTGGAACCATTCCCGACGCGCATCGTCACCTCGTCCTTTACCAGTCTCTGTTTATTCTGCAGCTCCTGCTGTGAGTTACAAATATGAGCAACGGCACCGGTATCAAATACCCAGGAGTTACTACGAGTACTGGTAAGGTACACATCAATTACATGTATATCACATATACCTTTTGTTTTGCCGGCCTTCTTGTCCGCTAAGTATTTGGGGCAGTTCCGCTTCCAGTGACCCTTCCCTTTGCAATAAAAGCACTCCGTCTCAGGCTTGGGTCCATACTTTGACTTCTTCTTCCCAGCAGCTTGCTTGCCGGGCGCGGCAACTTCCTTGCCGTCCTTCTCAAAGTTCTTTTTACCCTTGCCCTTCTTGAACTTAGTGGTTTTATTGACCATCAACACTTGATGTTCCTTCTTGACTTCTACCTCTGCTGATTTCAGCATTGCAAATACTTCAGGAATGGTCTTTTCCATCCCCTGCATATTGAAGTTCATCACAAAGCTCTTGTAGCTTGGTAGAAGCGACTGGAGGATTCTGTCAATGACCGCATCATCCGGGAGATTAACTCCCAGCTGAGTCAAGCGGTTATGCAACCCAGACATAGTGAGTATATGCTCACTGACAGAACTATTTTCCTCCATCTTACAGCTGAAGAATTTGTCGGAGACTTCATATCTCTCGACCCGGGCATGAGCTTGGAAAACCATTTTCAGCTCTTCGAACATCTCATATGCTCCATGTCTCTCAAAACGCTTTTGGAGCCCCGGCTCTAGGCTGTAAAGCATGCCGCACTGAACGAGGGAGTAGTCATCAGTACGTGTCTGCCAAGCGTTCATAGCGTCTTGGTTCTGTGGGACGGGTGGATCACCTAGCGGTGCTTGTAGGACATAATCTTTCTTGGCAGCTATGAGGATAATCCTCAGGTTCCGGACCCAGTCCGTATAGTTGCTGCCATCGTCTTTCAGCTTGGTTTTCTCTAGGAACGCGTTGAAATTGAATACAACGTTGGCCATTTGATCTACAAGACATATTTTAAAGATTTTAGACTAAGTTCATGATAATTAAGTTCATCTAATCAAATTATTAATGAACTCCCACTTAGATAGACATCCCTCTTCTAGTCATCTAAGTATAACATGATCCGAGTTGGCTAGGCCGTGTCCGATCATCACGTGACACGGACTAGTCAACGTCGGTGAACATCTTCATGTTGATCGTATCTTCTATACGACTCATGCTCGACCTTTCGGTCTTCTGTGTTCCGAGGCCATGTCTATGCACATGCTAGGCTTGTCAAGTCAACCTAAGTGTATTGCGTGTGTAAATCTGTCTTACACCCGTTGTATGTGAACGTAAGGATCTATCACACCCGATCATCACGTGGTGCTTCGAAACGACGAACTGTAGCAACGGTGCACAGTTAGGGGGAACACTTTCTTGAAATTATTATGAGGGATCATCTTATTTACTACCGTCGTTCTAAGCAAACAAGATGCAAAACATGATAAACATCACATGCAATCAAATAATATTAGTGACATGATATGGCCAATATCACATAGCTCCTTTGATCTCCATCTTGGGGCTCCATGATCATCCTGTCACCGTCATACTCATCGACATGTAAGTTGTGATTCCTATTACAATAGCATGAACATCTCATACATCACATATAGATCATTCATCATTCATCACAACTTTGGCCATATCACATCACATAGCATACCCTGCAAAAACAAGTTAGACGTTCTCTAATTGTTGTTTGCATGTTTTACGTGGCTGCTATGGGTTTCTAGCAAGAACGTTTCTTACCTACGCAAAGACCACAACGTGATATGCCAATTGCTATTTACCCTTCATAAGGACCCTTTTCATCGAATCCGATCCGACTAAAGTAGGAGAGACAGACACCCGCTAGCCACCTTATGCAACTAGTGCATGTCAGTCGATGGAACCTGTCTCACGTAAGAGTACGTGTAAGGTCGGTCCAGGCCGCTTCATCCCACGATGCCGCCGAATCAAGATAAGACTAGTAACGGCAAGCATATTGAACAAAATCAACGCCCACAACTACTTTGTGTTCTACTTGTGCAAGAGAACTACGCATAGACCTAGCTCATGATGCCACTGTTGGTGAACGTAGCAGAAAACAAAAAAATTTCCTACAGTTTCACCAAGATCCATCTAGGAGTTCATCTAGCAACGAGTGATTAGATGCATCTACGTACCTTGTAGATGGCGAGCGGAAGCATTCAAAGAACGGGGATGATGTAGTCGAACACGACGTGATCCAAATCACCGATGATCTTAGCACCGAACGGACGGTGCCTCCGCGTTCAACACACGTACGGAACGGATGACGTCTCCTCCTTTCTTGATCCAGCAAGGGGGGGAAGAGAGGTTGATGAAGATCCAGCAGCACGACGGCGTGGTGGTGGATGCAGGGCGTCACAGTAGCAGGGCTTCGCCTATACTACGAGAGAGAGACGTAACGGGGAGAGAGGAAGCACCAAAGGCTGAGGTATGAAGTCCTCCCTCTCCTCAACTATATATAGGAGGGCCAAGGGGGG
>NC_053024.1:431662842-431689056 GCF_003073215.2 Triticum urartu | reverse complement strand
CCCTAGATACGTGGGTCCTCTCAAGATCATTGGCAAAAGAGGTGATCTCGTCTATCAACTTGAGCTTCCATCCAACTTTGCAAATGTGCATGACGTGTTTCATGTGTCTCAGCTCCGCAAGTGTTTCAAGACTCCTGACCGCACCATCAACTTTGAAGAGATTGATCTCCAAGAAGACTTGTCTTATCATGAGCACCCCGTCACTATTCTTGAAGAAACTGAGCGCAAGACTCGCAACAAGTCTATCAAATTCCTGAAAGTTAAGTGGTCACATCATTCCGACCGTGAAGCCACCTGGGAATGCGAGGACCACCTCCGTTCCGAATATCCGGAGTTTTTCCACTCCTAGATCTCGGGACGAGATCCTTTCGTAGTGGTGGAGTGTTGTAACGCCCCATATGTAACCTGCCATATTTGTATTCCAACTCTTTCCATTTTCGGCACTAAGTTATGATATTTCCTCGTTGTTGGGTTTTGTCTCCGTGTTGATTTTGTCTTTGTCATGCATCTCATATCATGTCATCATGTGCATCACATTTGCATACGTGTTCGTCTCATGCATCCGAGCATTTTCCCTGTTGTCTGTTTTGCATTCCGGCGCTCCTATGTCCTCCGGTGTCCCCTTTTGCCTCTTTTCGTGTGCTGGTGTTAAACATTCTCGGATTGGACCGAGACTTGCCAAGCGGCCTTGGTTTACTACCGGTAGACCGCCTGTCAAGTTTCGTACCATTTGGACTTCGATTGATACTCCAACGGTTAACTGAGGAACTGCAAAGGCCTCGTTTGTGTTGCAGCCCAGCACCCCTCCAAAGTGGCCCAAAAACCCACCTAAACCCCCTCCATCATCTCGGTCGTTCGATCACGATCATGTGGCCGAAAACCATGCTCAATTTGGAGCCTCCTAGCTCCCTCTACCTATAAAAAGGCATCTCCACCGAAAATCCCGGATCATTTCCACCCTAACCCTAGTCTCCTTCCACCTCGCGCCGCCGGACAAGTCCGCCCGCGCCGGACATGTCCACCGGACGCGTCACCCCGGCCAACCAGAGAGCTACACCTCAGCCTCCGCCGCCCCGCGCCCAATCCCTCGCCACCACGTCACCACCCGGAGCCGCCGCCCCTCCGCGTCGCCCGCGCGGGCCCGCCGAGGCCCGACCGCGGCCCTCCTGGCCCGGTGCGCCGCCGCCCGCCTCCATTGGCGCCGCGCGACCCTGAGCCGTCCCCGCCGCCTCGCTCCTTCGCCCCATCGCCGATCTGCTGCCTCGCCGACCGCGCCGTCCTCCGCCTTCGCTGCTCCGGCCGCCGCTCCACCGCACGCTGGCTACGCCGCCCGCCTCTACCTCGCCGCCGACCTCGATTCCGGCCTCCTCCGGCGTCCCCTACGGCTCCGGTCGCCGTCATCGAGGAACTCCGGCAAGTCTCGACCACCACAGCCACTGTTCCGGCGAAGCCCCGGCGAACCTCGTTTTGCGCGCCGTCCGGATCTGGATCTGAGAAACCCTAAGGGTTGACTTTTGTCCCAATTTTCCCTAATTTTTAGCCTACTTCATTGCATCATAACTTTCCATCCGTGGCTCCGTTTTGGGCATGTAGCATATCAAATTGTTCGTCTCGATGTGTACTTCATTTCATTCCATTGCACCATGTTCATTTGAGTTCATCTTGATGCCCTAAATGCTGTTGCAAGACTGCTATGTAATGTTAGTTTCAGATTCTTAACAGTTTATGGACATTTGTCATTTTTGCCATGTTTAATGTGTGCCTCCTATGAACTTGAGCCCTACATGTGTTTTGTAGTATGCCATGCCATCTTTCCAGGGGTTTATGCCATGTATTTTTGTGATCTTTGTGGTGACTAGCACAAGCATGCAAAGTAGCTCTCGTGATGTTGCTGATTTTAGGGACTTAGAATTCTTCTAAGTCTTTTCCCTGATGATATTTTTATGTCATGTATTCTTGTTGCTACAGAGTGATCCATGCCTCTTTTGAGCATGTTCAATAAGGATGATTTTGAGATATTCTTATGCTCTATACATCCATGTCTTTGTTTGCAATTATGGAGTGCCCTAGCATGACACAATTTTGCTCTACTTTTGCTACAAAATGTTCCTGACAGATTGTTTACATGTTATGCAATTTTGCCGAGGTTGTTATAGTTTATCCATGCATGCTATGAGAGTGTTCTTGCCATGGTTAGCTTATTTATCATGTCTACTTGCTGGGGGTATGCTTAGTTTGTCATGCAGTGCCTTGTGGTGAGTTCTTCGAGCTCGCAAACATGCCTACGTGAATCTGTTTTGCCATGTTCCAGTTTTCTGCTAAGTCTGAATCTATTAACGAAACTTGCTATGTTTACATGGTTGCCATTGTATTTTCTGATCCCTTTTGGCTTATGGTCAGTAAGGGACTTTTGTTATATGCTTTGTGTAGTTTCATGCCATGCCTTGCTTTGCCATGATATGTTCTGTAGCATGTTGTTATCTTGCTCTAAACATTGCTTCCTGATGTTAAATCTTGCCATGTTGTTATTTTCTCTAAGTCTGTGAACCTGATATCTTTTGCACTTTTGCCATGCTTGTTTGAACCTGCTATTGTGTGAATTAGCCGTAGCTTAGTGTTCATCTTTTGTCAAGCATCTTGAGTGGATCCCTGCCATGTGCTTTATTGCTATGTTAGAGTGCAGTAGCTTGTTGTTATTGATGCATTTAGATGGCCCCGTGCTGTTAATCGCAGATCGGTGCCATATTTGTTTTGCTTGTCATTTGCAAACCGTGCATCCGATTCCGGTGATCTTTATATCGATTTCGACCGAAATCAACCCATCTTTCCAGCGACACTCTTGGTTTTCCAAGTTGAGGCCTGGTTCACTCTTTCCTTTCTGAAGCACACATATGCATTGCATATCACATCCCGCATGTCATGCCATGTTTTGCATCATGTTGCTTGCGCATTGCACCGTGGTTGATTGTGGCTCCCTTTGCTTGTGTTCTTGCTTTGGGTAGAGCCAGGAGACGAGTACGTGATCGAGGATCCTATCGAGAACGTTTATGAGGATCAAGCTTACGTCAACTCGGAGAACTTTGCAGGCAAGATGACTATACCCTCGAAATCACTTCTATCTTTGCTTGCTAGATGCTCACTCTATTGCTATGCCTATGCTACGATACCTACCACATGATTTATCAAGCCTCCCATATTGCCATGTCAAGCCTCTAACCCACCTTGTCCTAGCAAACCATTGTTTGGCTATGTTACCGCTTTGCTCAGCCCCTCTTATAGCGTTGCTAGTTGCAGGTGAAGATTGGAGTTTGTTCCTTGTTGGAACATGTTTATTGTTGGGATATCAGTATTATATCTTGTCTACTTTAATGCATCTATACACTTGGTAAAGGGTGGAAGGCTCGGCCTTATGCCTGGTGTTTTGTTCCACTCTTGTCGCCCTAGTTTTCGTCATACTGGTGTTATGTTCCTTGATTTTGCGTTCCTTACACGGTTGGGTTATAATGGGAACCCCTTGACAGTTCGCCTTGAATAAAACTCCTCCAACAAGGCCCAACCTTGGTTTTACCATTCGCCACCTAGCCTCTTTTTCCCTTGGGTTCCGCGGACTCAAGGGTCATCTTTATTTTAAACCCCCGAGCTAGTGCTCCTCTGAGTGTTGGTCCAACTTGTCAGCCACTGGTGGCCACCAGGGGCAACTCTGGGCTGGCCTACCGGAAGTTTGGACAATCTGGTGTGCCCTGAGAACGAGATATGTGCAGCTCCTATCGGGATTTGTCGGCACATTCGGGTGGCTTTGCTGGTTTAGTTTTACCATTGTTGAGATGTCTTGTAACCGGGATTCTGAGTCTGATCGGGTTGTCTTGGGAGAAGGAATATCCTTCGTTGACCGTGAGAGCTTGTGATGGGCTAAGTTGGGACACCCCTGCAGGGATTTGATCTTTCGAAAGTTGTGCTCGCGGTTATGGGAAGATGGGAATTTGTTAATGTCCGGTTGTAGAAAACCTGAAACTAAACTTAATTAAAATGAATCAACAACGTGTGTAGCCGTGATGGTCCCTTTTCGGCGGAGTCCGGGAAGAGAACACGGTCTTGTGTTATGCTTGAACATAGGTTGTTCTAAGATCACTTCTTGATCATAGTTTCTCGACCGTGCCTTGCCTTCTCTTCTCGCTCTCATTTGCGTATGTTAGCCACCATATATGCTAGTGCTTGCTGCAGCTCCACCTCATGCCTTTTCCCTACCTATAAGCTTAAATAGTCTTGATCGCGAGGGTGTGAGATTGCTGAGTCCCCGTGACTTACACATTACTTCAAAACAAGATGCAGGGACCGATGATACCGTTCCAGGAGATGCCACTGAGCTCAAGTGGGAATTCGATGAGGACTTAGGACAGTACTACATTTCCTTTCCAGACGATCAGTAGTGGAGCCCAGTTGGGGCGATCGGGGACATTATGCATTTGGGGTTGTCTTTATTTTGGTTCCATAGTCGGACCTTGACTGTATCTGGATGATTGTAATGATATATTTATGCTATTGTGTGACGTGGCGATTGTAAGCCAACTATGTACCTCTTTTCTTATTCAGTACATGGGATGTGTAAAGATTACCCCTCTTGCGACATTGCCTACAATGAGGTTATGCCTCTAAGTCGTGCTCCGACACATGGGAGATATAGCCAAATCGTGGGTGTTACAGAATGAGACCATCAGAAGTAGACTCTACATGGAGAGGCTGACAGCTGGGTCCACAGCCGCACTCAAGGAAATGCCTCCTTATTACGCGCAAAATAATGATTCCTCCACCTGATAGTTGGGACCCATTGGAAGGGCCTTTGTATTTCGCGAAAAATGTTCCCATCGCTGACTGGTCGGACCCACCAGCTATATCTTCGCACGCAAGGAAGTGCCTCCTTATTACGCACAAAAAAATGAATACCCCCTGCTAGCTGGGACCCACAATAGTGGGAGGCTGACTTGTGGGCCAACTAAGTTGACGGGGACGGAGGGCTTTGTCAACTTAGTCAATATGAACAATTATAGCTCCATTGACCGTATGATGTCCATCCAACGGCTGTAGTGCTTCTTCAACCTCTGGTCTTCTTGCTCCAGCCACCCAAAGCAGTGCCGGTCGTGCCTTGTGCTCCTGGCTCCCGTGGCCAGCTGCGATGTCGCGGAGATCTCACCGCCCCCTACTACTCCCACTGCTGGCCAAACCATCCCTCTACTCACCCACACCCCCTATTATTCTGCGGGACGGCAGCCTCACACCGCAGCGAACCAGTGAACCCTCATACTCCTCTACACGTGGGCATCCACTGTCGTGTCTTCCCCGGCTCCGCGTCGTCCCCTTCCTAGGCCTCGCCGTCGTCCACCACCCTGGTGCTCTTGGCGCGGCGTGGTCAACGTGGTCAAGGAACGACTTCCATCGGAAGAGTACTGTACATGGAGAGGCTGACAGCTGGGTCCACGGCAACCGCAAGGAAGTGCCTCCTTATTGCGCAAAAAATAATTATTCCTCCACCTGACAACAGGGACCCACCGGACGGGCCACCGTATTTGGCGAAAAAGCATTTCCCCCCCTGACTGCTGGGACCCACCGGATGGGCCACCGTATTTCGTGAAAAAAACGTTCCCCCCGTTGTCAGCTCGGACCCATCGGAAGTGCCTCCTTATTACGCACAAAAAATGAATACTCCCCCAGCTAGTTGGGACCCACCTTGGTGGGTGGCTGACTTGTGGGCCTACTAAGTTGACAGGGACGGAGTGCTTTGTCAACTTAGTCAATATGAACGATTCCAGCTCCAGTGACCGTACGATGTCCATCCAACGGCCGTAGTGTTCTTCAACCTCTGGTCTTCTTGCTCCAGCCGCCCAAAGCAGCGTCGGTCATACCGCATGCTCCTGCCTCCCGTGGCCGGCTGTGCTGCCGCAGAGGCCTCACCGCCCCCTACTATTCCCACCGCTGGCCAGGCCCTGCGGCGATGGCAGCCTCACAACGCAGCGAACCCTCGTACTCCTCTCCGCGCGGGCTTCCACTGTCGTGTCTTCCCTGGCTCCACGTCGTCCCCTTCCTAGGCCTCCCCGTCGTCCACGGCCCTGGTGCTCTCGGCATGGCATGGTCAACGTGCTCAAGGAACGGCTTCCATCGGACCTGCACTGTACGTGGAGAGGCTGACATCTAGGTCCACGGCCGCAACAAGGAAGTGCCTCCTTATTACGCGCAAAATAGTTATTCCTCCACCTGACAGCGGGGACCAACCGGACGGGCCACCGTATTTCGTGAAAAAAAATGTTTCCCCCTGACTGCTGGGACCCACCAGCTACATCTTCACATGCAAGGAAGTGCATCCAGGCAAAAAAAACGATTCGCCCCCTGACTGCTGGACCCACCAGCTACATCTTCGCACGCAAGGAAGTGCCTGACAGTCGGGACCCACCTGGTAGAAACGTACGTAGCGTTGTCATTCTGGTCGCGAACGTGTACGTACATACTGGTCGATGTATAAGCGCGCACGTGTCGTAGCAGAGGCGCGCACGTAGCATGTACACGTACGTACAGCGGCCGGGGTGCAAGAAAGTAAATACGGCCACATACGTACATACGGGCGGGGTCTCGAATGCCTACTCGCGCGTACGTACGGCCAGGGCTCGTGTACATGGCTGGGTCGGAACGGAGAAACAGTGTCATCGTCGTGTTCATGGGGAGCCAACCAGCTGGGTCGGAACGGAATGCGTAGTCGTGTTCATCGGGAGGGCTTGGACGGAACATCCGATGGAAACGAGGCCTGGCGTACCGCAGAACAGAGGAAATGGCCTTGTGTTCGACCGGCCACGGTCGAAACGGGATCGTGTTCATCAGGAGGGGTCTGGCGTACCGCAAAACGGAGGAAACAGACCTCCTACGGTCGAAACGGGGGTCTATTGATCGGGAGGGTGTGGCGTATCGCAAAATGGAGGAAACGGAATTGTGTTGGAGCGCTACGGTCGAAACGGGGGTCCTGTTCATCGGGAGGGGTTTGGCGTACCGCAAAACGGGACTCCACGGGATACTATTCATCTCCACCGTCGACCCCCTCCAGCCTCCACGTGCTACTGTTCATCCACCGTCGACCTCCTCCAGCCTCCACCTGCGACTGTTCATCCATGGTCTCCTGTTCATCCAGCCTCCACCACGCGCTACTCCACCGGCTACTGTTCAACCAGCCCTCTCCACGGGCTCCTGTTCAACCAGCCCTCCGTGGGCTACTTTTCATCTAGCCCTCCATCGTCTACTGTTCATCCTGCCCTCCACGGGGTGGTCCTATTCATCCAGCCCTCCACGGGGAACTGTTCATCCAGCCCCAACCGGCTCGATCGATCGGGGTCCTGTTCATCCAGAGGCAACACCACGGGGCCCTGTTCATCCACCCCCACCGGGAACTGTTCATCCAAACCCCCCCCTCCCCAGCAACGCTCACTGTTCATCCAGAGGCAGCATCGACCGGCTTCAGTTAGCAGCAGTAGCGAAGGAATCGCTTGATCGGGTTCAGTTAACAGCCATCGATCGATCGCTCGGGTTCAGTAACGCGTAGCCTGCAGTGCAATCCCTCGGGTTCAGTTAGAGCCCAATGCCTCGCACCCACGCACGTGCGTGTACGAGAGAAACGCGCATCGCTCGGCCCCGACCATCCACCATAACCGGGAACACCCCGATATTTTCCTCGCCCTCGCTTCTACCACGATTTTTTCCGTCATGGACGGCCCAAAGAATGTCATGCAGCTGCGTCTCCGGTCCGCCCAGGACGAAAAGCCCATTTTCTGTTATGATTTTTTGTCATAGAAGTAGGACCCCACCACATCTATGATGATACCGTGTTTTGTCACAATTATTGTCATAGAAGTGTCATAAGTATGACAGAAAAAAATTCGTTCGGCCCAAAATGTCACGGATGTGTCTTTTTTTGTAGTGAAACAGGTCCGTAATAAAAAAAATTGTGCGACGACCGATAATAAGACAGATGATTGTTGCTAATAAGCAGTGTGTGTTGTGGACAAACGCTTGCTGGTATATAATTGTCAACGATTGATGAAATCATCACCGACAGGTTCCCTAGTTTGGTCCGTGTGCGTTGTGATTTGCTCCATATATACTTATAAGGAGATGATTGCATAACCAAGTTAAACATCCAATTACATAGGTGGCTAGTACACACATGACATTTGCACCCACCAAAGTAAACTATTAAATGCATAATTAGCTAGGATAAATGATCATCTAATCATCATCTACTTTTCATGTAAAGCTTGCCACCACTACTATGCTGGTGGCTCGATCCCTTGTCGATTATAGGAAGGACGCACTCCCTCATGTCAACGATCTTCCTGTGCATCTCGTAGCACGTGTACACATTCTTGGTCGCGAACTTAAGGTGAGCTTCATCCAATCTCCGCACCCAGGCCCCGTGCCAGGCTTCGAGATCTTTCTTGGCATCCTCCTTAACGTTTTTGTAGTAGGGGTCGATGATGGCCGAGGCGAGTTCAACAAGGGAGTCCTTCTCCTTCTTGTTGCCCCAGACCATGTAGTGGCCACTAATGTGACAAGCTTCTGTAGGAACGAAGTATGTCTACCAGAGGGGGCAAATGGGAGTTTTAAAATTTCTTTGGAAATCTCAAAACTCTCGGAACCCATCAGCGGAGCGAAAGAAAGACAAAGTACAATGAGTTAAAACAAACTACCGAATGGAAACTAAAACATGCATCGAGAGAAATCACATGGTTGAAACAGATCGAATGTAAATAGGAGTAGCAGAGGTGACTAGTGATGCTCGATGGCGATAGGGTATTTGGTAGACCAGTTCGTCCTTCTACACAAGGACTATGTCTGGTTGGAGGGGTTGTCACTTAAGACAGAAGATAAACTCTCTTCGCCCTACTCTCCTTGACAATTAGTTCGTCAACCGATGCCGATCACTCGTGGTAGATACTTGAGGCAATCTCCAAACCTTTACAGACTTATTCTTCGAGAACCAAAATTACTCTTGATTTCTGAAGAAATTAACACCTAACTGTCCAGAGAGTTTGCAGCTCTCAATAGTAATAGTCGGAGAGTACAGGACTTAGATTCGAGTGATGCTAAACCACTATCTTATTTTTCGGCTCTAGGGGTTTTCTCTCGGTGGATTTTAAACTCAGATCACTCAAAGAGGGGGTTGCTCAACAATCTTCTCAGAATCAAACGAAGCAGCCACCGGACAACACCGACGCGGGGTGGCTATTTACAGACACAGCCTTCCTTGCTGGGAAATGACCATTTTGGACACGCGGTCCAGCCAATGGCCAACCGACACGTTCTCAACGGTCGGATTTCAAAGAGAAATGGTAACATTACTTGGGGAACAAGTAACGCTAACTCCTTGGTTAGAGACAAATCTCTCTCACGGTGAAGAAGATCACAGTCTCTTACTGGCAAGTATTTGCTCGAACACAAAGAGATTTCTCTCGCAACTTCCATAAGATTTGGGTTTAGCATCAGAGAATCAAAGCTTCGAATGCTACACCCCACTTAATAGTACGGTGGTCCTGTGACTCAATAAATAGAAGAGAAACAACAAAATAAATGCTAGGTCTTCACTTTGTCTTCAATCTCCTCGGTCATAGTCGCTTCCTTCGGACGAGCACCGAACCAATTGCTTCATGTCAGCAATTTTTGAGGGGTCACTCTAGTTATCATAATCTTCGGTGATAACCTAGTTGGGGAATGCAGTATTTCAAAAAAATTCCTACGATCACACAAGATCTATCTAGGAGATGCATAGCAACGAGAGGGGAGAGTGTGTCCACGTACCCTCGTAGACCGAAAGCGGAAGCGTTTAGTAACTCGGTTGATGTAGTCGAACATCTTCGCAATCCAACCGATCCAAGCACCGAACGTATGGCACCTCCGCGTTCAGCACACGTTCAGCTCGATGACGTCCCTTGATATCTTGATCCAGTTGAGGACGAGGGAGAGTTCGTTAGTACGACGGCATGATGACGGTGATGATGAAGTTACCGGCGCAACGCTTCGCCTAAGCACTACGATGATATGACCGAGGTGTGTAACTATGGAGGGGGGCACCGCACACGGCTAAGAGAAGACTTGGTGTGTCTTTGGGGTGCCCCTCCCACATATATAAAGGGGGAGGAGAGGTGGCCGGCCCTAGGGGGCGCGCCATGGGGGCTGTCCTACTTGGACTCTCGGTCCAAGTAGGATTCGGTCCCCCCCTTTCCTATTCAAAGTAGGAGAAGAAGGGAAGGAGGAAAAGGAGAGAAGGAATGAGGGGGGCGCTACCCCCACCCCTTGTCCAATTCGGACTAGGCAAGGGGGGCACGCGCAACCTCCTGGCCGGCCCTCTCTCTTCTCCACTAAGGCCCATGGTAGCCCATTAACCTCCCGGGGGGTTCCGGTAACCCCCGGTACTCCGAAACTTATCCGAAACGACCTGAACCATTCCGGTGACCGAATGTAGCCTTCCAATATATGAATCTTTATGTCTCAACCATTTCGAGACTCCTCGTCATGTCCGTGATCTCATCTGGGACTCCGAACAAACTTTGGTTCATCAAAACATGAAACTCATAATACAAATCGTCATCGAACGTTAAGCGTGCGGACCCTACGGGTTCGAGAACTATGTAGACATGACCTAGACATATCTCCGGTAAATAACCAATGGCGGAACCTGGATGCTCATATTGGATCCTACATATTCTACAAAGATCTTTATTGGTCAAACCGCCTAACAACATACGTTGTTCCCTTTGTCATCAGTATGTTACTTGCCCGAGATTCGATCGTCGGTATCACCATACCTAGTTCAATCTCATCACCGGAAAGTCTCTTTACTCGTTCCGTAATACATCATCCGGTGGCTAACTCATTAGACACATTGCTTGCAAGGCTCATAGTGATGTGCATTACCGAGAGGGGCCAGAGATACCTCTCCGATACACGGAGTGGCAAATCCTAATCTCAATCTATGCCAACTCAACAAACACCATCGAAGACACATGAAGAGCATCTTTATAATCACCCAGTTACATTGTGGCGTTTGATAGCACACAAGGTGTTCCTCCGGTATTCAGGAGTTGCATAATTGATAATCCACAAGTATAGGGGATCGCAGCAGTTTTCGAGGGTAGAGTATTCAACCCAAATTTATTGATTCGACACAAGGGGAGCCAAAGAATATTCTCAAGTATTAGTAGTTGAGTTGTTAATTCAACCACACCTGGAAACTTAATATCTGCAGCATGGTATTTAGTAGCAAAGTAATATGATAGTAGTGGTAACAGTGGCAAAAGGTAACGGTAGCAAAAGTAATATTTTGGGGTTTTATAGTGATTGTAACAGTAGCAACGGAAAAGTAAATAAGCAAAGAACAATATATGGAAAAGCTCGTAGGCATTGGATCGGTGATGGAGAATTATGCCGGATGCGATCGATCATGTAACAGTCATAACCTAGGGTGACACAGAACTAGCTCCAGTTCATCAATGTAATGTAGGCATGTATTCCAAATATAGTCATACGTGCTTATGGAAAAGAACTTGCATGACATCTTTTGTCCTACCCTCCCATGGCAGCGGGGTCCTATTGGAAACTAAGGGATATTAAGGCCTCCTTTTAATAGAGTGCCGGACCAAAGCATTAACACATAGTGAATACATGAACTCCTCAAACTACGGTCATCACCGGTAAGTAGCCCAATTATTGTCACTTCGGGGTTAACGGATCATAACACATAATAGGTGACTATAGACTTGCAAGATAGGATTAAGAACTCTCATATATTGATGAAAACATAATAGGTTCAAATCAGAAATCATGGCACTCGGGCCCTAGTGACAAGCATTAAGCATAGCAAACTCATAGCAACATCAATCTCAGAACATAGTGGATACTAGGGATCAAACCCTAACAAAACTAACTCGATTACATGATAAATCTCATCCAACCCATCACCGTCCAGCAAGCCTACGGTGGAATTACTCACGCACGGCGGTGAGCATCATGAAACTGGTGATGGAGGATGGTTGATGATGACGATGGCGACAGATTCCCCTCTCCGGAGCCCCAAACGGACTCCAGATCAGCTCTCCCAAGAGAGTTTAGGGCTTGGCGGCAGCTCCGTATCGTAAAACGCGATGAATCCTTCTCTCTGATTTTTTTTTCTCCCTGAAAGTGAATATATGGAGTCAAGGTTGAGGTCGGTGGAGCGTCAGAGGGCCCACGAGGCAGGGGGCGCGCCCAGGGGGTAGGGCGCGCCCCCCACCCTCGTGGACAGGTGGTGGGGCCCCTGACGTGGATCTTTCTTCCAGTATTTTTTATATATTCCAAAATAATTCTCCGTTGATTTTCAGGTCATTCCGAGAACTTTTATTTCTGCACAAAAATAACACCATGGCAATTCTGCTGAAAACAGGGCCAGTCCGGGTTAGTTCCATTCAAATCATGCAAGTTAGAGTCCAAAACAAGGGCAAAAGTGTTTGGAAAAGTAGATACGACAGAGACGTATCAACTCCCCGAAGCTTAAACCTTTGCTTGTCCTCAAGCAATTCAGTTGATAAACTGAAAGTGATAAAGAAAAACTTTTACAAACTCTATTTGCTCTTGTTGTTGTAAATATGTAAAGCCAGCATTTAGGTTTTCAGCAAAATTATGAACTAACCATATTCACAATAAAACTTAGGTCTCATGTTTACTCATATCAATGACATAATCAACTAGCGAGCAATAATAATAAATCTCAGATGACAACACTTTCTCAAAACAATCATGATATGATATGACAAGATGGTATCTCACTAGCCCTTTCTGAGACCGCAAAACATAAATGCAGAGCACCTTTAAAGATCAAGGACTGACTAGACATTGTAATTCATGGTAAAAGAGATCCAGTCAAGTCATACTCAATATAAACTAACAGTAAGGAATGCAAATGACAGCGGTGCTCTCTAGTTGGTGCTTTTAGAGGATGATGACTCAACATAAAAGTAAATAGATAGGCCCTTCGCAGAGGGAAGCAGGGATTTGTAGAGGTGCTAGAGCTTGGTTTTGAAATAGATATGAATAATATTTTGAGCGGTATACTTTCATCGTCAACATAACAACTAAGAGATCTCGATATCTTCCATGCTACACACATTATAGGCGGTTCCCAAACAGAATGGTAAAGTTTATACTCCCCCTCCACCAACAAGCATCAATCCATGGCTTTCTCGAAACAACGAGTGCCTCCAACTAACAAGAGTCACGGGGGAGTTTTGTTTGCAGTTATTTTGATTTGATTTGCATAAAGCATGGGACTGGGCATCCGGTGACCAGCCATGTTCTCGTGAGTGAGGAGCGGAGTCCACTCCTCTTGAGAATAACCCGCCTAGCATGGAAGATACAGACAACCCTAGTTGATACATGAGCTATTCGAGCATACAAAACAAAATGTTTATTTGAAGGTTTAGAGTTTGGCACATACAAATTTACTTGGAACGGCAGGTAGATACCGTATATGGGTAGGTATGGTGGACTCATATGGAACAACTTTGGGGTTTATTGAATTGGATGCACAAGTAGTATTCCCGCTTAGTACAAGTGAAGGCTAGAAAAAGATTGGGAAGCGACCAGCTAGAGAGCGACAACAGTCATGAACATGCATTAAAATTAATCAACATCGAATGCAAGCATGAGTAGGATATAATGCACCATGAACATAAATATCGTCGAGGCTATGTTTATTTTGTTTCAACTACATGCGTGAACATGTGCCAAGTCAAGCCACTTGAATCATTCAAAAGAGGATACCACCATATCATACCACATCACAACCATTTTAATAGCATGTTGGCACGCAAGGTAAACAATTATAAGCTCCTAGATAATTAAGCATGGCATAAGCAACTGCAATCTCTAATTGTCATTGCAAACATGTTTATTCATAATATGCTGAATCAGGAACGATGAACTAATCATATTTACAAAAATAAGAGAGGTCGAGTTCATCATATAATCATCATTATTGCCTTTCACTTGCACGACTGAATAGTGTGGGTAATAATAATAGTGCACGTGCATTGGACTAAACTGGAATCTGCAAGCATTCAATTCAGGAGAGAAGACAAGGTAATATGGGCTCTTTGTTAGATCAACAATAATGCATATAAGAGCCACTCAACATTTTAATCATGGTCTTCTCCTCTTGACCCCCAAAGAAAAGAAACAAAACTATTTACACGGGAAAGTTCCCAACAAGCAAAAGAAGAACGAGAAATCTTTTTAGGTTTTCTTTTTAATTACTACCACTACAGGCATGGAAAGTAAACTAGCTAAAAATCTACAACTACTTTTTTGTTTTTCTTAAGGTTTATCAAACATAGAAGAAGAAAGCATAAAAAGGGAAATAAACTAGCATGGATGCTACAATGACAAAGTATGAGCACTGACAACTAGCATGAGTGTGTGAACAGGAATGTAATGTCGGTGAGAAATACGTACTCCCCCAAGCTTAGGCTTTCGGCCTAAGTTGGTCTATGGCCATGGCTGGCCTGGCGGATATCCAAAGTTGTAGCTGGGGTCGTACTGAGATGCAGCGCCAATTGCCTGATGAGATGCAGCTTGGAGGCGAGCTGTCTCCGCCCTCCTCTCGTACTCGGTCGCCTCCTCCCTGGTTATAACATATCTCCCTTTTGCCTGAAAGTCAAAGAAAGTAGGAGCAGGGAGAGAGACGTGATAGGTGCGTCGTCTGTCAAAGATTAGTCGGTACTTAAGGAACTGATCGTTCCTCTCAACAAACTGATGACGAACCATAGCATCATAATCTAGATAAGAAGGAGGCAACTCAATATCATGTCCACGTATGGGTATCTCAAGAAAGTTAGCTATACGGGTTGCATAAATTCCACCAAAGAAATCTCCATGAATACGATTATTATGCAACCTATGTGCAACGATAGCCCCCAAGTTGTATTGTTTATCTCCTAAAACAGCGCTCCTGAGAATGCTAAGATCGGGTACACATATGTGACATGCTTCATCTTTACCGTTTATGCACCTTCCTATGAAGAGAGCAAAATAATGTATAGCAGGAAAATGAATGCTCCCTATGGTGGCTTGTGTTACATCTCTAGATTCCCCCACTTTAATACTAGCAAGAAAATCTTTAAATTCAGATTTGCAAGGTTCACTAACATCACCCCACTGAGGGAGTTTACAAGCAGTGATAAAATCTTCTATGTCCATGGTATAAGATTTATCATAAAGGTCAAACAGGACAGTTTGAGAATTGCGTGATGATGAGAATTTAAACCTTCTCACAAATGAATCAGTTAAATAGAGGTATTGGCGGCACTTATCTGCCTCGAAGCTCTCCAGATCAGCATTACGCACATATGCATCAAATTCCCCTTTAATTCCTTCTTGGATCTTGAAGTCCTCTGACGGCCATTCACGGGGCCGCACTTGAGCGTCTCTTGGTGGTTCCTCGTCCGCATCGCGTATTGCGAGTCTGGGTCATTGCTTCCTTGAAGAACCACCTTGGTACATTTTCCTAAACATATTTCTTCCTCTGGAAAATTTCTGAAATTTTTAGTAACTCAAAATAAAAGTGAACCAAACTCAACAATATTGATAGAAACTACTCCTACAAGTGCCTAGAGGCAATATCATGCATTAAAACTACTTTTGACCACATAAATTTGACATGCAAGCTCAAGAACAGGGTCACATAAGCAGCAAAAATATGCAATGAATAAAGCACTAGAACAAAAACTAATTGGACCATTGGAGGAGTCACATACCAAAGAACAATCCCCCAAAGCAGTTTTGTGAATGGAGCTTTGAGCAAGGAGATCGAAAATGGTAGCAAGATGAGCTAGAACTCGGGCTTGAGCTAGTTGGTGATTTTTGTGGGAGGAAGGAGTGTGTGGTAGCTGGAATAAGTGGAGGGGAGCCACCGTGGGCCCACGAGGCAAGGGGCGTGCCCAGGGGGTGGGCGTGCCCCGGACCCTCGTGGCCAGGTGCTTTCTCCCCCTGCTGTGTTCTCAGTGCCAGATATTCTCAAATATTCTAGAAAAAATCATATTTAATTTTCAGGGCATTTGGAGAACTTTTATTTTCGGGGTATTCTTTTATTGCACGGATAATTCAGAAAACAGGCAGAATATACTATTTTTGCTTTATTTAATATAAATAACAGAAAGTAAAAATATGGTACAATGAGTTTGTGCTTTCTAACTTCATCCATCTCATGCTCATCAAAAGGAATCCACTAACAAGGTTGAGCAGGTCTTGTTAACAAACTCATTTCGAGTAACATGAAACCTGAGAAATTTTGAATAACACTATGTTACCTCAACGGGGATATGCATGTCCCCAACTATAAGGATATCATATTTCTTCTTGACAGTAGGAAGAGGTAATTCAAAACCTCCAATAGTGATTGTTGAAATTTTTCCAATAAAATTGATATTGTGGACTTGAGGTTGTTTCCTCGGAAAGTGTACCGTATGCTCATTACCATTAACATGAAAAGTGACATTGCCTTTGGTGCAATCAATAACAGCCCCTGCAGTATTCAAAAAGGGTCTTCCAAGAATAATAGACATACTATCGTCCTCGGGAATATCAAGAATAACAAAGTCCGTTAAAATAGTAACGTTTGCAACGACAACAGGCACATCCTCACAAATACTGACGGGTATAGCAGTTGATTTATCAGCAATTTGTAAAGATATTTCAGTAGGTGTCAACTTATTCAAATCAAGTCTATGATATAAAGAGAGAGGTATAACACTAACACCGTCTCCAAGATCACATAAAGAAGTTTTCACATAGTTTATTTTAATAGAGCATGGTATAGTTGGTACTCCGGGATCTCCAAGTTTCTTTGGTATTCCACCTTCAAAAGTATAATTAGCAAGCATGGTGGAAATTTCAGCTTCCGGTATCTTACTTTTATTTGTAACAATATCTTTCACGTATTTAGCATAAGGATTCATTTTAAGCATATCAGTCAAACGCATACGCAAAAAAATAGGTCTCATTTCAGCAAAGCGCCCAAAATCCTAATCATCTTTTTTCTTGGATGGTTTAGGACAAAAAGGCATGGGTTTCTGGACCCATGGTTCTCTTTCTTTACCGTGCTTCCTAGCAACAAAGTCTCTCTTATCATAACGTTGATTCTTTGATTGTGGGTTATCAAGATCAACAATAGGTTCAATCTCTACATCATTATTATTGCTAGGTTGAGCATCAACATGAACATCATCATTAACATTATCACTAGGTTCATGTTCATTACCAGATTGTGTTTCAGCATCAGAAATAGAAATATCATTGGGATTCTCAGGTGTGTCCACAACAGGTTCACTAGAAGCATGCAAAGTCCTGTCTTTTTTCTTTTTCTTCCTCTTAGAAGGACTAGGTGCATCTTTATTAATTCTCTGAGAATCTTGCTCAATTCTCTTAGGGTGGCCCTCAGGATACAAGGGTTCCTGAGTCATTTTACCACCTCTAGTCATAACTCTAACAACATTATCATTCTTATTATTTAATTCATTGAGCAAATCATTCTGAGCTTTAAGTACTTGTTCTACTTGAGTGGTAACCATAGAAGCATGTTTACTACTAAGTTTAAGTTCACTTTTAACATTAGCCATATAATCACTCAAGTGTTCAATCATATAAGCATTATATTTCAATTATCTACCAACATAAGCATTGAAGTTCTCTTGTTTAACAATAAAATTATCGAACTCATCTAAGCATTGGCTAGCAGACTTATAACAAGGAATATCACCTTCATCAAATCTATAGAGAGAATTTACCTTTACTACCTGTGTCGGGTTATCAAGACCATGTATTTCCTCAACAGGCGGCAAATTAAGACCATGTATTTGTTGGAAATATGCCCTAGAGGCAATAATAAAAGCATTATTATTATATTTCTTTGTTCATGATAATTGTCTTTATTCATGCTATAACTGTATTATCCGGAAATCGTAATACACGTGTGAATACATAGACCATAATATGTCCCTAGTCATAATATGTCCCTAGTAAGCCTCTAGTTGACTAGCTCGTTGATCAACAGATAGTCATGATTTCCTGGCTATGGACATTGGATGTCATTGATAACGGGATCACATCATTAGGAGAATGATGTGATGGACAAGACCCAATCCTAAGCATTACAAAGATCGTGTAGTTCGTTTGCTAGAGCTTTTCCAATGTCAAGTATCTTTTCCTTTAGACCATGAGATCGTGTAACTCCCGGATACCGTAGGAGTGCTTTGTGTATCAAACGTCACAACGTAACTGGGTGACTATAAAGGGCATTACATGTATCTCCGAAAGTGTCTGTTGGGTTGGCACGAATCGAGACTGGGATTTGTCACTCTGACGGAGAGGTATCTCTGGGCCCACTCGGTAATGCATCATCATATGAGCTCAAGGTGACCAAGTGGTTGATCACGGGATCATGCATTACGGTACGAGTAAAGTGACTTGCCGGTAACGAGATTGAACAGGTATTGGGATACCGACGATCGAAGTCTCGGGCAAGTAACATACCGATTGACAAAGGGAATTGTATACGGGGTTGATTAATCCTCGACATCGTGGTTCATCCGATGAGATCATCGTGGAGCATGTGGGAGCCAACATGGGTATCCAGATCCCGCTGTTGGTTATTGACTGGAGAGTCGTCTCGGTCATGTCTGCTTGTCTCCCGAACCCGTAGGGTCTACACACTTAAGGTTCGGTGACGCTAGGGTTGTGAAGATATGTATATGCAGTAACCCGAATGTTGTTCGGAGTCCCGGATGAGATCCCGGACGTCACGAGGAGTTCCGGAATGGTCCGGAGGTAAAGAATTATATATAGGAAGTGCTGTTTCGGCCATCGGGACAAGTTTCGGGGTCGGTATTGTACCGGGACCACCGGAAGGGTCCCGGGGGTCCACCGGGTGGGGCCACCTGTCCCGGGGGGCCCACATGGGCTGTAGGGGTGCGCCTTGGCCTTCATGGGCCAAGGGCACCAGCCCTACTAGGCCCATGCGCCTAGGGTTTCCACCACGGAGGAGTCCAAGTGGTGGAAGGCACCCCGAGGTGCCTTGGGGGGGAGGGAAACCCTCCCCTGGCCGCCGCACCTAGGAGATTGGATCTCCTAGGCTGCGCACCACCCCCCCTTGGCCCTCCTATATATAGTTGAGGAGAGGGAGGATTTATACCTCAGCCTTTGGTGCTTCCTCTCTCCCCGTTACGTCTCTCTCTCGTAGTATAGGCGAAGCCCTGCTACTGTGACGCCCTGCATCCACCACCACGCCGTCGTGCTGCTGGATCTTCATCAACCTCTCTTCCCCCCTTGCTGGATCAAGAAAGGAGGAGACGTCATCCGTTCCGTACGTGTGTTGAACGCGGAGGCACCGTCCGTTCGGTGCTTGATCATCGGTGATTTGAATCACGTCGTGTTCGACTACATCATCCCCGTTCTTTGAACGCTTCCGCTCGCGATCTACAAGGTACGTAGATGCATCTAATCACTCGTTGCTAGATGAACTCCTAGATGGATCTTGGTGAACACGTAGGAAAATTTTTGTTTTCTACGTTCCCCAACAGTGACGTTCCCCAACAGTGGCATCATGAGCTAGGTCTATGCGTAGTTCTCTTGCACGAGTAGAACACAAAGTAGTTGTGGGCATTGATTTTGTTCAGTATGCTTGCCGTTACTAGTCTTATCTTGATTCGGCGGCATCGTGGGATGAAGCGGCCCGGACCGACCTTACACGTACTCTTACGTGAGACAGGTTCCACCGACTGACATGCACTAGTTGCATAAGGTGGCTAGCGGGTGTCTGTCTCTCCTACTTTAGTCGGATCGGATTCGATGAAGAGGGTCCTTATGAAGGGTAAATAGCAATTGGCAAATCACGTTGTGGTCATTGCGTAGGTAAGAAACGTTCTTGCTAGAAACCCATAGCAGCCATGTAAAACATGCAAACAACAATTAGAGGACGTCTAACTTGTTTTTGCAGGGTATGCTATGTGATGTGATATGGCCAAAAGGATGTGATGAATGATATATGTGATGTATGAGATTGATCATGTTCTTGTACAAGGAATCACGACTTACATGTCGATGAGTATGACGATCTACAAGGATGATCATGGAGCCCCAAGATGGAGATCAAAGGAGCTATGTGATATTGGCCATATCATGTCACTATTATTATTTGATTACATGTGATGTTTATCATGTTTTGCATCTTGTTTACTTAAAACGACGGTAGTAAATAAGATGATCCCTTACAACAATTTCAAGAAGTGTTCTCCCCTAACTGTGCACCGTTGCTACAGTTCGTCGCTTCGAAGCACCACGTGTTAATCGGGTGTGATAGATCCTTTCGTTCACATACAACGGGTGTAAGAAGTTTTACACATGCAAAAACACTTAGGGTTAACTTGACGAGCCTAAGCATGTGAAGACATGGCCTCGGAACACAGAGACCGAAAGGTCAAACACGAGTCGTATGGAAGATACGATCAACATGGAGATGTTCACCGACGATGACTAGTCCGTCTCACGTGTTAATCGGACACGGATTAGTTGACTTGGATCGTGTAACACTTAGATGACTAGAGGGATGTCTAATCTGAGTGGGAGTTCATTAATAATTTGATTAGATGAACTTGATTATCATGAACTTAGTCTAAAATCTTTACAATATGTCCTGTAGATCAAATGGCCAACGTTGTATTCAATTTCAACGCGTTCCTAGAGAAAACCAAGCTGAAAGACGATGGCAGCAACTATACGGACTGGGTCCGGAACCTGAGGATCATCCTCATAGCTGCCAAGAAAGATTATGTCCTACAAGCACCGCTAGGTGATCCACCCGTCCCACAGAACCAAGACGCTATGAACGCTTGGCAGACACGTACTGATGACTACTCCCTCGTTCAGTGCGGCATGCTTTATAGCTTAGAGCCGGGGCTCCAAAAGCGTTTTGAGAGACATGGAGCATATGAGATGTTCGAAGAGCTAAAAATGGTTTTTCAAGCTCATGCCCGGATCGAGAGATACGAAGTCTCCGATAAATTCTTCAGCTGTAAGATGGAGGAAAATAGTTCTGTCAGTGAGCACATACTCACTATGTCTGGGTTGCATAACCGCTTGACTCAGCTGGGAGTTAATCTCCCGGATGACGCGGTCATTGACAGAATCCTCCAGTCGCTTCCACCAAGCTACAAGAGCTTTGTGATGAACTTCAATATGCAGGGGATGGTAAAGACCATTCTTGAAGTATTTGCTATGCTGAAATCAGCAGAGGTAGAAGTCAAGAAGGAACATCAAGTGTTGATGATGAATAAAACCACTAAGTTCAAGAAGGGCAAGGGTAAAAAGAACTTCAAGAAGGACGGCAAGGAAGTTGCTGCGCCCGGCAAGCAAGCTGTCGGGAAGAAGTCAAAGAATGGACCCAAGCCTGAGACAGAGTGCTTTTATTGCAAAGGGAAGGGTCACTGGAAGCGGAACTGCCCTAAATACTTAGCGGATAAGAAGGCCGGCAACACCAAAGGTATATTTGATATACATGTGATTGATGTGTACCTTACCGGTACTCGTAGTAACTCCTGGGTATTTGATATCGGTGCCGTTACTCATATTTGTAACTCACCACAGGAGCTGCGGAATAAACGGAAACTGGAGAAGGACGAGGTGACGATGCGCGTCGGGAATGGTTCCAAGGTCGATGTGATCGCCGTCGGCACGCTACCTCTACATTTACCTACGGGATTAGTTATAAACCTCAATAATTGTTATTTAGTGCCATGTCTGAGCATGAACATTGTATCAGGATCTCGTTTAATACGAGATGGCTACTCATTTAAATCCGAGAATAATGGTTGTTCTATTTATATGAGAGATATGTTTTATGGTCATGCTCCGATAGTCAATGGTTTATTCTTAATGAATCTCGAGCGTATTACTACACATATTCATAGTGTGAATACCAAAATATGTAAAGTTGATAATGATAGTCCCACATACTTGTGGCACTGCCGCCTTGGTCACATAGGTGTCAAACGCATGAAGAAGCTCCATGCAGATGGACTTTTAGAATCTCTTGATTATGAATCATTTGACACATGCGAACCATGCCTCATGGGAAAAATGACCAAGACTCCGTTCTCAGGAACAATGGAGCGAGCAACCAACTTATTGGAAATCATACATACTGATGTGTGCGGTCCAATGAGTGTTGAGGCTCGCGGTGGCTATCGTTATGTTCTCACCCTCACTGATGACTTAAGTAGATATGGGTATGTCTACTTAATGAAACACAAGTCTGAAACCTTTGAAAAGTTCAAGGAATTTCAGAGTGAATTGAGAATCAACGTGACAGGAAAATCAAGTTTCTACGATCAGATCATGGAGGAGAATACTTGAGTCACGAATTTGGCACACACTTAAGAAAATGTGGAATAGTTTCACAACTAACGCCGCCTGGAACACCTCAGCGTAATGGTGTGTCCGAACGTCGTAATCGCACTTTATTAGATATGGTGCGATCTATGATGTCTCTTGCCGATTTACCGTTATCTTTTTGGGGCTATGCTTTAGAGATTGCTGCATTCACTTTAAATAGGGCTCCGTCGAAATCCGTTGAGACGACACCGTATGAATTATGGTTTGGGAAGAAACCTAAGCTGTCGTTTCTAAAAGTTTGGGGATGCGATGCTTATGTCAGGAAACTTCAACCTGAAAAGCTCGAACCCAAGTCGGAAAAATGCGTCTTCATAGGATACCCTAAAGAAACTTATGGGTATACCTTCTACCTCAAATCCGAAGGCAAGATCTTTGTTGCCAAGAATGGGTCCTTTCTAGAGAAAGAGTTTCTCTCGAAAGAAGTAAGTGGGAGGAAAGTAGAACTTGATGAAGTATTGCCTCTTGAACCGGTAAATGGCGCAACTCAAGAAAATGTTCCTGAGGTGCCTGCACCGACTAGAGAGGAAGTTATTAATGATGATCAAGATACTTCTGATCAAGCTCCTACTGAAATTCGAAGGTCCACAAGGACACGTTCCGCACCAGAGTGGTACGGCAACCCTGTCTTGGAAATCATGTTGTTAGACAACAGTGAACCTACGAACTATGAAGAAGCGATGGCGGGCCCGGATTCCGACAAATGGCTAGAAGCCATGAAATCCGAGATAGGATCCATGTATGAAAACGAAGTATGGACTTTGACTGACTTGCCCGTTGAACGGCGAGCCATAGAAAATAAATGGATCTTTAAGAAGAAGACAGACGCGGATGGTAATGTGACCATCTATAAAGCTCGACTTGTCGCTAAGGGTTATCGACAAGTTCAAGGGGTTGACTACGATGAGACTTTCTCACCGGTAGCGAAGCTGAAGTCCGTCCGAATCATGTTAGCGATTGCCGCATTCTATGATTATGAAATATGGCAAATGGACGTCAAAACGGCATTCCTTAATGGTTTCCTTAAGGAAGAATTGTATATGATGCAGCCGGAAGGTTTTGTTGATCCTAAGAATGCTGACAAGGTGTGCAAGCTCCAACGCTCAATTTATGGGCTGGTGCAAGCATCTCGGAGTTGGAACATTCGCTTTGATGAGATGATCAAAGCGTTTGGGTTTACGCAGACTTATGGAGAAGCCTGCGTTTACAAGAAAGTGAGTGGGAGCTCTGTAGCATTTCTCATACTATATGTAGATGACATACTTTTGATGGGAAATGATATAGAACTCTTGGACAGCATCAAGGCCTACTTGAATAAAAGTTTTTCAATGAAGGACCTTGGAGAAGCTGCTTATATATTGGGCATCAAGATCTACAGAGATAGATCAAGACGCCTCATAGGTCTTTCACAAAGCACATACCTTGATAAGATTTTGAAGAAGTTCAAAATGGATTAGTCCAAGAAAGGGTTCTTGCCTGTTTTGCAAGGTATGAAATTGAGCTCAGCTCAATGTCCGACCACGGCAGAAGAGATAGAAGAGATGAGTGTCATCCCCTATGCCTCAGCCATAGGTTCTATTATGTATGCCATGCTGTGTACCAGACCTGATGTAAACCTTGCCGTAAGTTTGGTAGGAAGGTACCAAAGTAATCCCGGCAAGGAACACTGGACAGCGGTCAAGAATATCCTAAAGTACCTGAAAAGGACTAGGGAAATGTTTCTCGTTTATGGAGGTGACGAAGAGCTCGTCGTAAAGGGTTACGTCGACGCTAGCTTCGACACAGATCTGGATGACTCTAAGTCACAAACCGGATACGTGTATATGTTGAATGGTGGAGCAGTGAGCTGGTGCAGCTGCAAACAGAGCGTCGTGGCGGGATCTACATGTGAAGCGGAGTACATGGCAGCCTCAGAGGCAGCACATGAAGCTATATGGGTGAAGGAGTTCATCACCGACCTAGGAGTCATACCCAATGCGTCGGGGCCAATCAAACTCTTTTGTGACAACACTGGAGCTATTGCACTTGCCAAGGAGCCCAGGTTTCACAAGAAGACAAGGCACATCAAGCGTCGCTTCAACTCCATTCATGAAAATGTTCAAGATGGAGACATAGAGATTTGTAAAATACATACGGACCTGAATATAGCAGATCCGTTGACTAAACCTCTCCCTAGGACAAAACATGATCAACACCAGAATTCCATGGGTGTTCGATTCATCACAATGTAACTAGATTATTGACTCTAGTGCAAGTGGGAGACTATTGGAAATATGCCCTAGAGGCAATAATAAAAGCATTATTATTATATTTCTTTGTTCATGATAATTGTCTTTATTCATGCTATAACTGTATTATCCGGAAATCGTAATACACGTGTGAATACATAGACCATAATATGTCCCTAGTAAGCCTCTAGTTGACTAGCTCGTTGATCAACAGATAGTCATGATTTCCTGGCTATGGACATTGGATGTCATTGATAACGGGATCACATCATTAGGAGAATGATGTGATGGACAAGACCCAATCCTAAGCATAGTACAAAGATCGTGTAGTTCGTTTGCTAGAGCTTTTCCAATGTCAAGTATCTTTTCCTTTGACCATGAGATCGTGTAACTCCCGGATACCGTAGGAGTGCTTTGGGTGTATCAAACGTCACAACTTAACTGGGTGACTATAAAGGTGCATTACAGGTATCTCCGAAAGTGTCTGTTGGGTTGACACGGATCGAGACTGGGATTTGTCACTCTGGATAACGGAGAGGTATCACTGGGCCCACTCGGTAATGCATCATCATTATGAGCTCAAGGTGACCAAGTGGTTGATCACGGGATCATGCATTACGGTACGAGTAAAGTGACTTGCCGGTAACGAGACTGAACAAGGTATTGGGATACCGACGATCGAGTCTCGGGCAAGTAACATACCGATTGACAAAGGGAATTGTATACGGGGTTGATTAATCCTCGACATCATGGTTCATCCGATGAGATCATCGTGGAGCATGTGGGATCCATCATGGGTATCCATATCCCGCTGTTGGTTATTGACTGGAGAGTCATCTCGGTCATGTCTGCTTGTCTCCCGAACCCGTAGGGTCTACACACTTAAGGTTCGGTGACGCTAGGGTTATGAAGATATGTGTATGCAGTAACCCGAATGTTGTTCGGAGTCCCGGATGAGATCCCGGACGTCACGAGGAGTTCCGGAATGGTCCGGAGGTAAAGAATTATATATAGGAAGTGCTGTTTCGGCCATCGGGACAAGTTTCGGGGTTATCGGTATTGTACCGGGACCACCGGAGGGGTCCCGGGGGCCCACCGGGTGGGGCCACCTGTCCCGGGGGGCCACATGGGCTGTAGGGGGTGCGCCTTGGCCTTCATGGGCCAAGGGCACCAGCCCTACTAGGCCCATGCGCCTAGGGTTTCCACCACGGAGGAGTCCAAGTGGTGGAAGGCACCCCGAGGTGCCTTGGGGGGGAGGGAAACCCTCCCCTGGCCGCCGCACCTAGGAGATTGGATCTCCTAGGCTGCGCACCACCCCCCCTTAGCCCTCCTATATATAGTGGGGGAGAGGAGGAATTTCATACCTCAGCCTTTGGTGCTTCCTCTCTCCCCGTTACGTATCTCTCTCGTAGTATAGGCGAAGCCCTGCTACTGTGACGCCCTGCATCCACCACCACGCCGTCGTGCTGCTGGATCTTCATCAACC
>NC_053024.1:431631624-431661730 GCF_003073215.2 Triticum urartu | reverse complement strand
ATAAAATACTTCATATGCTCAATACTGCAAATCTGAAATTCAAAAGACATTCATATCTGAAAGTACTCTCAAAATACACAACACAAAACACAATTCACAACCTGCAAATACTGACAACCCTAAGCTCCTCCTGACAATTCACAACCTGCCCGACTATTGGGCTGGGGGGGCAGCCCCCTCCTATTCCTCGGTGGCAGAGAGCCGCCCCACGAGACGATGTGAACGGCGAGGGAGACGATGACGGGGAAGCGTCGTCGGGCCAAGTGCTTTTCTCCTCTTGTAGTTGGGTTTAGTCGACGAAGACTCCACCGGCTCGCTCTGGCAGGACACCCTCACAAACGGCACCCTGTAGATGCTCGATCCTTCAATCTCTGGTGGATGCTCCATCTGGGATCGATACTCCCACCACCGCTCCCTCACGATCGGATTTGGTGAATCTGTTTGCCCCATGGCCCAAAGGAGCAGCTCTATGTACTCTGGCACGACTCCCTCCGGGAGTATCGCCGCCTTTTCGCTCTGTTGCAGATATTTGGCCATGGATGTCGCCGTCGCTGCTAGTTGGTCCTTGTTGTCAAACCAAGACTGTATCTCCAACATCCTAGCTAGCTTCACAGGGTCACCGTCTGCGATCCTCACGTATCGGTTGTACTCCTCCATCGATCTACTTCTCCACAGCACCTTCACTCACCGGTGGTGGTTTTTGAATGGAAGAGGAGAGGAGCAGCACTGGTTTTGGATTAGAATGGGAGAGGAGCAACGCTGGTTTTGGACTGGAACAGGAGAGGAGGGGCGGTGGTTTTGAAATGGAAGAGGAGAGGAGAGGAGCTGCATTTAGATTGGAACAAGAGAGAAGCGACGGCGGTTTAAGAGGAGAAGAGCGGAAGAGCGGCGCTGGTCTCGGAAGTATTTTTTTGTTGTTTCGCGTATTTTGGGTCAAAGTTTGACCACGTACTGTATTTGACAAGCAAAATGTGAATGCATGTCACCAAATTGATTTTGATTTTGATCCAGTCAGAGCGCACCGGCCCTCTCGTCCAATCCTAAATCGCTGCCGCACGCTCCTCTCTCTCTTCTCCATTGCAAAACCACCTCCTCTCCTCTCCATCATCTCCATTCCAAAACCACCGTCTCGCCTCTCCCTCTTCTCTATTTCTAGACGCTTTGCTCCATGGCGCGGGGGCAATCCATGGATACAAAATTAGTATATACTGTATACTATTTAAAAGTCAAGGGCGGGGCTTTTCCTGCGCGGTAGGCGGCGGGGCAGTTCCGCCTAGTCGGTTCGACAGAGACGCGAGAAGACGAGGGAGTAGGCTGCTGCAAACGTAGGGCTGTGTGAGTTGACAGCGAGTTACTGCTGGACAGGTGGGGCCCCGTGATTTGACTTGCCATTATCATTTTAACTGCGGTGCTACGACCGGCGTGAGTCTCCCAGATTCCTGACCACCTCCATACATGTGCCTCTCCCAATGCTCCACCATGTAGTAGAGGCTGGCTCTTGCATGAGAGCCCACTTCTCCACTTTTTCCTTGCCTCTCTTTCCTCCACATATGCAAAAATGCCATGTAAAGCGCACTATTGTACTTACTTTTACTTGCTCCTACAGGTGCTTAAGCTTGCCACATAAGCATAAAGTCTGATGTGGCAAGTTAATCAAGAAGAGAGAGACTAGTTTGGTGACCCAAGGAAGAAACGGTGCTAAGCGCGTGTACCTAGGTTAAAAGACAATTTTGAGTCTATAGCTAATTAAATGAAGCAAACTTAGCAACACCATTTCATTGGAAGAGGTCACTCCTTGGCAAATGCAATAAATACACGCGCTTAGCACCGTTTCTTCCTTGAGTACGAAGAAAGAGATAGAGAGGAGTAAAAAAATACACTTATAGCCAACCTTGCTGTAGTATGAGTGACTATGTGATGACTATGTATGACATGCCAACATCAGATAGCCTAACGCACCGTGTTAAAACTCCAAGGGCACGACCGTGCGAGCGACGCGACGGTCGTGGTAGGCACGACCATGATATGGGCTGCTGGCAGCCCTTGGATCTGAGATCAAACGGTCGCATGCTAAGTTGCTGAAAATTTGCAGAATAACCCTCCAGGAAAGGATATTCACCCATAGGTCTAGAATCACGCCATGCAACCGTTCGATCGCAGATCCAAGGGCTCTCGGAAGCCCGTATCATGGGAGAATGGAAAGCCAATACCCTGCCGTTCGCACGCTGGCAGTTCGCTCCTACTCGTCCCCGCACGTCCTTCAATACTATGGCGGTTCGCTCCTAGTCATCCCGTCCATTCACATTATGGCAGTTCCACTAATCCTAACCCTCCTCCCAAATCCATGGCGTCCCAAATCTCCATGATCGGCGGTGAGTACAATGTTAGAACCATCACCGGCGATGAGTTCGACGTCATCTACACCCGTTCTTCCGCGATGGTGAAAGGATGCCTTTCTCGCTTCAGACGCATGTTCAAAGACTCAGATGATGAGTGGGTCGCTGGGCTAGATGTTGAGTACACCACAGTCCTGGTACGAGAGAAGGATCTAAAGGACGAAGAGAGGAAGAAGCCCGCCGTGATCCAGGTTTGCGTGCATGACTTATGCTTGGTCTACCACATATGCCATGCCGATGTTGAGTGCCGGGATTTTAAGGACTTCCTCGAGAGCAACCTAGTCAAATTCATTACTGTAGACTTTGGTAACGACAAAGAAGTCCTGCATCGGATAGGCCTTGTTGTAGGCAACACCTTCGACCTCCAGAAGAATCGGCTGGTGTCCTCTCGTCAGCCTTCAATGCTGACCCTGGCAGGAGCCATGGTTCATCCTTCATACGGTAAACTAGAGAAACCTCATTCCACGTTTCATCGTCATGCATGGCAGCGGAATTTACTAGATATAGACCACATCCACTACGCTGCAATGGATGGCTACCTTTGCTTCAATATCTACAAGGGTTGGATGAAGAGCAACAACCAAGTGTGCGGTTCAAGCAAAGAAGTATCAGCCAAGAGGAACAGGGACAAGGACGAAGTCGAGGGCGTGGACGAGGACTCCGTGTAAGGTGGCAGTGTCATTGCTCACTATGGTTCTAATGCAGTGTCTACCGGAATAGTTGCAAAGTTTAATTTCAGCTGTGCTTAATTTAATTTGAGGGGTGTGTTGTGTTGAGCCCCCAGCAGAACTATGTTATGTTTCTTCTCGTTACTTTAACTCTTCAGTACGTACATACTAGTATTTCTTACATTTCATCTTTTAGTTGGTATAGTACTACCACTCGTTTCTTCACATTATATACGTACAATATATATGGCCAACATCATATAGCCAGCAGTTTAGTTGTCAAAGAATTTTAGGGTGCTTAGTTTTGTCCAAGAATTCTAGGATGCTTAGAGGGTGCTTGGATCCAAGGGACTTATTTTAGTCTGACTAAAAATAGTCTCTTTAAGAGGCTAAAGTTCCAAGCACCCCTGACTAAAGAGGGGCTAAAACTAGTCTTGAGACTAAAAAAATTTAGTCAGGGGTACCCCTACTAAAATGTGGATTAGTCCTCTCTCTACTCATTTAACTCCTCTCCTTTAACACAGGCGAGTTCTGGATTGGAGGGTTTGGAGGATAATAAATGCTCATTAACTTGATTTTAGCCTTTTTAGTATTTGGATCCAAGCATGGGTGAGGCTAGCATGTTTTAGTCCCACTACTTTTAGTCATGGGACTAAAACGTATCCAAGCACCCTCTTAGTTTTATTTGAGGGGTAGGTTGTGCTGGACACCATTATTGTGACTAGCCTTTTTAATAGTACTATATGCACAATTTGGCGACGGGCGCTCTCTATATGTACCACCTTTTTTTAATTTCAAGTTTTGCTCCATGGCGCAATCCATCGATACTACTGCTGTACAAAAGTATACATTTTTTAAAAGGCTAGAGGGCGGGGCAGTCTAGCTTGGTCGGTTTCACGAGAGGCGAGGGCCTTTGTGATTTGACAGCTCGTTACTGCTGGAAGGCAGGGCCTTGTGATTTGACTGCTCGTATAAATGCACCGACGACCTGATCGAGGAGGAGCAAAGAACCGTGCGGTATACTCAAGTTTTCCATTGGAGTAGTACTGCGACGGAGGAGCACGAAACACGGCAGCCCAGTGCCATATGGCGATAAAAAATGATCTAATTTGCTAGTCATCTCATTGTTAGCATTGTTCAATTCATTCCCTCAAAAAAACATTGTTCTATTCATGCCTCGCAGAGAATGTGACACGTGCGGCGAAACACCCGAAGCAAAAGATGAAACACAGGATCAAAAGAAGAAGGAAGATTATCACCCCAAATGATCTAATTCGCCGTGGAGTCGTAACTGCTTCTTCATCGCCTCCACGACCTCCATCTCCTTGCGCGTCTCCTCCGCCATCTTCATCATTGTGTCCATGACGCGGCATTTCTCAATGCGAGCCTTCATCATCTGTTCCACGGCCATATTACGTACCTTGACAGCAGCCGGGTGCTCGATGCGGAGCTTCGCCAACTCTTCCTTCGGTTCCATGGCGAGGGCCTGCAGCATCTTCATCGAGGAACTACTATTCTCATGCAGCTTCTTCCAGCCAGCGTTCTTCTCCTTCAACAGGTCGATCTCGTGGCAGAGCTTCGCATTGTCCTCCCAAAGTTGCAGGATTTCGCCGGTCGCCTTCTTCTCCGAGGCAATGCTCTTCTTCAGCAGCATCACCAAGCCGGCGGTCAACTCCCCCTGTTGATTCAGCTCAGCGGGCATGTCGTCGAGGCTCTCCTTCAGCAACTCCATCAAGCCTTGGATGAACTCCTTCTGCTTATTGAGCTGATCGGGCATGCCGTCGAGGGATAACGACTCCAGCTCCGCCGGCTCGGCATGTTCGCCTCCACGGCTAGGGCGCTCCTGGGAGCCATCGCCTGCCCGTGAGAGATCTTTCGAGGTCTCTGCGTGGCGGCGAGCCCTCTTTTTTCCGCAGCCTTGGTTGCCGCTCCCTTGTTACGAGTAGTTCTCGACCTAGAGCTCTGCTCACCGGCCATGGCAACGACGGACGAAGAAGAAGCACTTATGAGGAGGAAATGTAGAGTGATTTTTGGTTAGGTAGTTCCCCTTTTTATAACCTAAGTATTAGCACTAGTACTAATACCTGCATAGTGGGAACACGTTCAGGTTTGGTACGTACTACTAGTAGGTGTGAGCAGGCTTTCGAATGTGATGGGAACAAGGTAAAGATTAATTGATGGTTTTGATTTCGAGGCCCGAAACGGCTCCCAATGAGTTTAGCGGAACATAAATTTCAAGTACTACTACACTGCTCAAATGCGTAAATATTATGTTACTGTCAAAACTTGGCACAAAATACGTAGGAGACCAATGGAAGTACTACTAGCAACCCACGATTTAACTACTCGCATGCGCGCAGTGGAGTAATAATGTCTTTCTTCCGCCCTCACGTCCACTCAATTTGCATGCGCTGTATTAATTAACCATCAATGAAGTGAACGACTTTACACGCGTCAAATTATCACATGGGGTGGATCTTGGTACAAAATTGCTTCCGCCCGTGTACCCGCGTGTGCGTGCGAGGAATGAGTGTGTGCATGGCGTGCGTGCACATCTTCGCTTTGTGCATGTACCGCTAGTATGGCTCAGGGAGGACGAGTACATTCTTCTGGAACCAGCAGCACGTCACTGTGATCAATCCACGCAAGGAGGTCGCGACAACGCCTACACATGTGCCACGTGGCTTCATGAACTGTAAGAGAGACACTGTGTAGCGTGCCATTGGTATTCTAATTTACGTGTTTTGCACATACTCGAAGTACTAGTAAGGTACACGTGCATTGCACGCATCAGATTTTGCAACCAAATTATGAATAAATACCACACTATAGCATGTAAGCTCTGAGTCATATATGCCTGATGTAGCCCTTCGTTTAATTCTTATAGTTCATGTCATTCAAAATCAATTAGTTTTTATAAAAAAGCTAAGAACGCGGGAATAGGAAAAACATGGGATTATAGTGGAATGTCGTCTTGAATCCTACAGGATTGTACGAGTGTTTGATTGTGCATAGAAAAAACACAGAATTCTTTCAAAGAGGTTTGAGTGGATGGGATGTTTCCTATGAAATCTAGTGCAAATGAATCATATGGAAAAATTCCTATGGTTTGCAATCCTACGAATCAAACAACCATGATAGGAAAAATTCCCAATGATTAGAATCCTCCAAAATTCCTTTGAGAATCCTTTGAATCAAAGATGTCCTTAATCTATTTTATGATTCATGGAATTGTGCATTGTAAAGCATAAAGTAAAAACAAATAATGGCAATTCAACTAGAAAAAAGTTTGGGCAGTTATGATACGGAAGATTCTAGAACAAAAGAGAACCAATGTTGTTTTGAGGTTTGTGCAAGTTCAACCATGGAGTCTGCTAGATTGTACATGTGGCAAAATCCGGTGGGGGCTAGAAGATGGTGCGAGGAGCCGAGTGGTGGGAGACTATGAAGGAATGCACAAGTGCGAGATTGATATTTAGAGAGAGAGGGCGAACAAGTGCGCTGATGCGCGCAGTGGCAGAGCCATGAAAAATAAATGAGCTAGGGGGCCAAGCATTGCTAATCCTTTACGAGGAGGGTCAATTCATGAACTTAAACCATTTTTAGCAGCAATTGTCTAATGATCACATTCATATTAGCCTTGATATATAGTGATGTTAGGGGGGAGGGGGCAGGGCCCTTACTGCCCCCTGTCTTCGCCATTGTGCATGCGTCTAAGAGATGAAGCGGAAGGCATGGATGATGAGAGGGGGACGTTGGATACATAATTAATGTGGGTGTATTAGCTATATATGTTAATCCTATATAGAGATGTATAGATTGATCGATGTGGACGTGGGAAAGAGGGTGAGACCTCACTGGATATATCGATTGATCGGTTTGTGTGGAAAACTATGGAAGACCTAGCTATATACACACATATATAGAGGAACACCGATCGTTCCGCATGCACGCGTGAGAGATAAAGAATGCCTGATATGATGGAGAGGGGGATGTGTGTTGGTGTGTGCCTTCATGGGAGACCGACCTGAAGAAAAAGATTGCATGCGTGCGATGGATAATGCCAACTGGTAGTGTGTGTGCATGCATGCACGAGAGAAAGTTAGTGGTACAATTATAAAGAGAAGACTACTGTGTGGGTGTAAAAGAATAGCTGAATAGGTGAGGTCACAATCAATGTAAAGTTGAATTCAAATATTTGAATAAGAGATCCTGATGTTTGAAACCCATGCATGCATGAATATAACGGAGATCTGTGTGGTGTGGTTTGGAAACGAGCATGTTGTAATGTATACACATTGAACAAGGTAAGACTGATTTGAATTTGAGATACCGATGGCGGACATCATTTGGCCACGTCGCATCCGTGCATGGACACACTATTCTAATTGGAGATGATGGGCGGCTTTTGCATCACATATCTATATCTATACCCCTATATATATTATATTTTTTATATTGTGTGCGGGTAACTTTAACTTTGAAAGATGGTCGTTGGATGAGGCGAATCCGATGGTCCAAAGATGGCAAATTTGAGCACTACTAGTCGTTGGATATCATCTAGATTTCACCACATGTATAATCTAGAAGACTCCATGGTTGAACTTAAGCATAATGCACAAACATCAAAACACAAGCACTTCTTATTTCTTCTAGAATCTTCTGTATCAGAATTGCCCAAATATTTTTCTACATGATTTGCCAATATTTGTTTTTACTTTATGTCTTACGACGCACAATTCCATGAATCTTAAAATAGATTAGCTTTCTTATAAAAACTAGATGATTTTGAATGAAATGAACTATAAGAATTAAACGAATATCTACATCATGCATATATGACTCAAATCTTGCATGCTATAATGTGGTATTTATTCATAATTTGGTTGCCAAATCTCATGCGTGCAATGCACATGTACCTTACTCTAGTCTAAATGGTGTTTGTGTGTGTGTTGTGCGTGTTGAGGTGCAAATTGTCTTTTTTTGGGTACACGTTAAGCTTGTTCTTCCGAAATTTCAAGCCGCGCCTTGTTATGCCAAAAATTCAAGCTAGCGTCTCTGTCTATCGTGCTGCGAAACTCCCGCCTCTTCAATCCGCGCCTTGTTAGTCTGAAATATTTAAGATATATCTTTGTCTCGTTGTACTCCGACAACTCCCTCCATCTCAACCCGCGCCTTGCTATTCCCAAATTACAACGCGCGCGAAAACTCCCACCTCCTCTGAAATCCCGACACGCGAAATGCCCGTGGTACCCCTGAACTGAAAGAACCGCCTCAAATCGGTGGGGGTACTTTCGTAACTTACCCCACATTTAGGACAAGCGCGTCTCTAAGCCATGGTTCCCCACTCCCATCCCATCCGCCCACCCATTCGTACACCGAGGCCGCGAAAACCCGCAACGAAACCCGACACCCTGCTCCGTCTGCCACCCAGCCGGAGCCTCTTCCCCGACGACATCGTCCACAGCAACACCTCGACGTCCCTCATCTACCGTACCGGATGAGGATCCGTCATCGATCTCATCGTCCCGCCGGTTCAGCCACACCGTCCTCCACCTCCAAGGAGCTGCCCCGACGTTCCCCTCGTCTTTCGTGCCACCTCCATTCCCACACCGTCGTCTTCACCTGCACCACCAGAAGAGCATCATCATCACCGTTTCCTCGGATGAAGCTGCGGCCTAATCGGTGCCACCAAAGAGGTTGTACACTAATCGCCGCATTTTCTTCTTGATTCGATCTCACGGTGCTGCCGGTGCTCGGTCCTGAGCCGACACGGCGCGACTCCATCCATGGCGGCGTTGCCGGCCACTTCCTCCACGGCGTCGCTCCCTCGGTGGCGACGTCCACATCAGTAGGACATGATGCTGCTTTAGCTCTCGCTCGCGTTGCTGCTCTGCTCTTGCTCTCAGTCCCCTGCCTGGTCTGCTCTTGCTATTGCTCTTGCTCACGCTGCTGCTCTCGCTCTTGCTCTTGCTTGCGATGCTGCTCCGATTTAGCTACACTTCACTCTGATGCCGCCGGGGTGAAGGAAGAACCAGCCGCAGCGAGGAGGGGGCTCGCCGGAGAGGTACCCCACTATCTATCTTAGGGTTCAGGATGGGGGCGGTGGCGGGGCGTTGGCGGGGCGGTGGCGTGGGGATCGCCGGAGAAAAAGCTCGGCACGGGGGGCCTAGAGGGATGGCCGGGGCGGCGGCGGACCGGCGGTGGGGAGTGTTTTCGGGGCGGGGGGGGGGGGGGGGCTGCTGTTTGGCCGTCTCAGGGGGGTGGAGGTTGAAGATGAACCGTAGGCCCTTGATTTCGTATCCAACGGCTGCAAAATCGACTGACCAGCGATGAAAATGTGAGTCGACCGACATGTAGCCTCACCTTGCTAGTGCGTTCAGTTTCGACAGCAAAATTCAGTTTCAACAGTTAAGTTCAATTTCGATAGTGAAGTTCAGTTTCGACAGTTAAATTCAGTTTCGACAGTTAAGTTTAGAGATGAGCGGCTGATGTATTTTACATCTAGCACTTTGTGTTTATGTATTTTACGTCATGCATTGGAGATGCTATTAGAATTCCAGTCAGGTTAACATTGTTCGTTGTCTCTCTTGTCCTGCTTCCGCCTCGGCGTCGTACAACTCACCGGAGCTGCTCCAACGATGAAACCCTCCATCACAGCGGAGCAGTACATCGGGCTCCATCTCCAGACTCCTAAGATCTTCTTCCCCTCCTCCGACATCCAAGTCAACCGGAGCATCCTCACCGACCAACCCAATCACGCTGAGATCGACATGGCTTCGCCAAAGAGGTTGTACACTTGTTGCATCTCTTTTTTACTCTACATGTTATATATATTGTCCACTGAGCACTTGTAGTAACGGGAAATACGATTATTTTATCCTACTATATGACAAGCAGTGAGGTACCACGAAACTTAGCTATCCGTGATGGACTCTCTTGAACGCCATCATTATTTATCTCTGCGCGTTTGAGCTGTGCATTTGTCAATGGGCCTAGGAGTTGAGCTAGTATGGCATTGGCCTGGGTCCAAAGTAATAGAAGTAGCACAAAAATATTTTTTTAGTGTAGGATTTTCCTTGCTCAAGCCTACCTACTAGAATCGCCAGTGCTTGAAAGGAAAAGTGAATGAAAAACATCGGAATTGGAAAGTTTCCTATGGTACTACTTTTCATGAATTTGGTGCAAAGGAATGGAGCAAAGGAAAACTGTAGGATTTGTTCCTTTAGTGTCTCCTTGAAAGAAAAACCGTAGGAATTCTAATTTCCTCTTCTCCTCCTTTTCATGTTCCTATTCATCAAGCACAAGACTAAGAGATAGTAGCATAATAGCATTATAACCGTACATTTTCTTGTGGTTTGACTAAATCTCACCATGCTTTTTTGCATCCTGTGATCTTCCAATTGTTGTGAATCAAACACCCAGATTGGCAGAAATCCTGTGTTTTTAAATTCTCTGTTTTGCACGTGCATTCCTATCCTATTCCTGTCTATTTCCTATCCCTGCATTGTTAGAATCCTCAAATTCAAGCAAGCCCTTACTCAATTACTTCAGTTACAGATATGTGTCAAAGAAAACCTTGTGTGGTTTGTCCTGCTCCTGCGGCGCTGTGTTCCACCCCAGCTCAGCTGCTCCAACAACGGAAGGGTTCACCACAGCAGGGATCCGCTCTCTAGACCGTCTTTCGCCGCCTCAGATCTTCTTCCCCGCCGCCGGCAGCCACGGCAACTGCATTACCATCATCAACTGAGCAGATGACCTTGAGGACTACACGGGTCCGCAAGAGAGGTCGCACTCTTCCGTGTATGCTTACGTTATGCGTCGCTTAATATGATGACATGCTACATTATCGTCGTGTTCACCTATTAGACTCCGAGTCAGGTCCAAACTAATGCTGAAACTTGAGTTTTTAAATGGTTGTGGGGTACATATTGTGGCAGCAATCAGTACTATCTGTCTACTATCTGGTTAATCTCCAATGTCTACGATGAGTTTCATGTTGGGTGCAAACAAACATTAAAGGAGCCATTATCTGTATTTTTAAACTAAAGCTATTATCTGCCTGCTATCATTGGTTTTGGGTCTATCCACAGTTTGCTACCATCACTCTGGATTTGTACATGCACTCCTTACATAATCTCACTATGTTTTATTCCTATGCATGCCAGTTATTGTACACAATGGAACTGATCATGTAGAGCAAAAGAGACGAGCCTTGCGTGGCAATAAAATTTCATGCAGACGTCGTTCCATGGTGGGCGCAAAGGCAGCCCCCCTCCACCCATTTTGGATCGTAATCAAGAGGAAGATAACTGTTATGAGGGGGATTCAGAAGGAGAAGACCATGGATTCAGAAGGAGAAGACCACTCCTATTTACCCCATGAGGTCTTCGCTCTAACTTGGCATGCTGATGTTGGTAATATCATGCATATGGTGCCTTGCATTGCTTACTGTATACATTAAAGATGTCATCTGCTTAGTTTAGACATGCTTTGTGTCAATGCCATCTGTTTAGTTTCTTTATCGTATATGTGAATCATGCAAAGCCATCTTGTCTAGCCAGGTATCATATATGTGAATTTTGCAATGCCACCCTGGTTAGCCAGTCATCTTATATGTGAATTATATCATGCCATCATTTTTTTATTACGTGTTAAATTTGTCAAAAAATTTAGTACATTCAATTACTCTTCCTGTGCATCAGCCATTTGGCATGGTCATGGAAAAATCTGGAGTGGAAACAAGGTCTTCAGAGCAGACAATGCTATCTGACGAAGTGCATGTCTTGCTCGTTACTGATAGCTCCTCAGAGGAGGATTTAGAGACAGATGACCAGTCATATCCCCCCCCCGAGGTGCATGCCCTAACTTGGCAGGGTTATGTTGCTCATATCGTGCGTATGGTATCTTGCATTGCTATGTCATTTGCTTAGTTTAGACATGCTTTGTGTGAATGCCACCTGTTTAGTGTCTAATTACCATATATGTGAATTATGCAATGCCATCTTGTTGCAAGACATTATATATGTGGATTATGCAATGTTATCTTGTTGCAAGGCATTATGTATGTGAATTATGCAATGCCATGCTGTTTAGGCAAGCGTCATATATGTGAATTATATCGTGTCATCCTTTTTTTTGTATTTCTCATTGCTTTTGTCGACAATGTTTGTATATTCAACTACTCTTCCTGTGCATGAGCCATTTGAATTGGTGATGGAGAAATCTGGAGTGAAAACAAGGTCTTCAGAGCAGACAATGCTACCTGCTGAAGCAGATATCTTGCTGGTTACAGATAGCTCTTTAGAGGAGGATTCAGAGGCAGATGACCAGTCCTATTATCCCCCTGAGGTGTATGCTCAAACTTGGCAGGGTTATATTACTCATATAATGCATATGTTGTATTGCAATGCTTAGTTTTTACATCATATACACAATATTGAATGCCATCTCCTTAGTTGACACATCATATATGCGATTGCCCTCTGCTCACTTCCTTAGTATATAATTCGTATATTTGAATTATGTCATTCCATGATGTTTACATAGACAGCATGTATCTGAATTATGGCATGCCAACCCATTTTCTAAAGACATAATATAGTTATATCATCTCATCCTGTTTACATAGTCATCATATTTAAATTATGCCATTCTATCCGTGAATTATATCATGCCATCATGTTTCCATCGACGGCATGTTTGTGATTTATGGCATGCCAACCACTTTAATAGACACATCGTATAGTTATATCATGTCATCCTGTTTACATAGTCATCATATTTTGAAGTATGTCATTCTATCCTGTTTAGTTAGCCATCATACATGTGAAATTGTGTCATGCTATCCTGTTTAATTAGCCATCATATATGTGAAATTATGTCCTGCTATTTTGTTTGCTTAGACAACATAAATGTGAATTATTTCATGCCCTGTTTTCTTCCCTACTATCCATTGCACCTGTCTATCTTACAATGTCTGTATATTCAATTACTTTTCTTGTTTATCAGCCATTTCAATTGGAGGGAGTGATGGTTGTATCTGTGGGAGTAAAAACACGGTCTTCAAAAAAAGATCGTGCTACCTGTCGATGCAGATAGAACCACGGTTGTCACTACAAGAATCTTGTTAATCCATGACGAATTCGTCCCGTCACAGAACAGTGCAAAATCGTCAAGGAGGGCGGTCCATGAAGGATTTAGAATCCGTCATGTATATCACGTCATAATTTGACAACTGCACCACCATGACGGATTCTGGCTATCACCGAACAGTCCATAGGCCCGCCCCAGGCCCGGTCCTCATGACGGACTAATCTGTCATGGATTGACATAACATTGTACCAACATGGACGTGACATGGCATCTACATGGACCTGACATGGCATCTACATGGACCTGACGTGGCATCCTGCATAGCCATTGGCTCAATTATTTCTGTCTAACGAGGCCCATTATCGCATTTATTTCAATATACAATCCATGATATTCATCCAACCAGCTACAACACAACCCATTACACATATTTGAATGAGTTTTCACAACTCAATTAATTTCCACTGAATAGGGCCATAATTTGAAAGATTTCGTAAATTTTCATTCAATAATTTCAACAAGGTCCTTTACATCCAACATCGGTTCACACGCCCTTGATAAAAATTACACGACATTACACAAGAATTATACAACATTATGCAGACCCTCTTAATCATCAACATCACCTCTGCAGCTCAAACTTCCCTTGCGGTTCTCACCAAGGAAACCTGTAACAAACTTAGATTATGTTACAAAATGGCAAGTTGATTACAACAATAGCAACAGTAGTTATTATAATCTGAACCACCATTCTAATTTCACATGATTTGAAGGTCAATCATGAGGTATAGGTAAACCTATAAGGAATACTTGTCTTTCATTAATCAACAATAGTGTTTCATTGCAGCAACACAACATCAATCACTAATCAGGAGTAACCTACTGCCAAACAGTTCGGAGACATATTTTTGAGACCATGTCATCAACTAGAGTGAAAACTTATCAAGCTGGTAGCATTATATATTATTTTGAAATGTATATACGAAACTACTATTTGCATAGCAAATCTATATCGAAAAAGCCTAACCACTTGCATGTTTTGAGAAAGAAAATTAGAACACATAGTTCCTTGTTATCATAAAGTAATTAGAAGAACTAAAGAGATGCGAGAATAATCACTATTCTGTAAATGATTTACATGCTGGCAGTACCATAAAGTGTAAACCTTATGGAATCAAACCAGACTACTGCTGTAATGTATTGCATACAAATGTTAACTAGATAAGTGCAAAGATAAGCCACTCTATCTTACCACCATATTGATAGAGATCCAACAAGCCATTGATTAAAAAGGCATAATCATCAAAAAAATCCTGGTGCATTTGCTGGGCCATTCCGATAACTATGATGCAACCTTTTCGAGCTTGCATCATAGACTTTTCCTTTATAAAGTTTGTTGTCTTTACTGCAACTTGAAGATATTCTACTAGCTGCAAAAATATCCACAAATATGGACGGTCAAGAAACAAATTTATATGAAACAAACAAACACATTCATGTAAAGCAGGTGAAGACAAAAATCTAGTGATTGTTTTATGACTTTCTAATATAAAAGTCTATAGGAAATTCTCCTACAGTCATTCAATGTTCAAACCAAATACAAAAAACTAGCACACGACTTCCTCCACAACACATGAAGGGGAGATAACCTTTTAGACTTGATACAAATCAATAGATAGGGCTACTGCTGCAGAAAAGGTCCATACACAAACATAATGGACAGTTAATTTTAACTCTTTTAAACAAATGCATGGGCCTGCATTCCTAGGGATACGGTTTGAACAAGTCCAACATGTGTACAGAACAACTGAGCAAGAATAAAAAGCGCAAGAAACTATACAGTACAGACTGGTCATGGCTCTCCATTGTTTATGGTGTTGTTACAACTTACGACTAGTCAAAAGAGTAAATAGGAGCCACGAATATCTGAACTTATCACTTTGAAAACAGTTCCAGTTTGTTACTTCACCCATTCTTTTTCACCTGATTCCAACTGCACATACTTCAATTTATTAGATGACTAAAATGCTTTGGTAGGTGCTGAAATTATACATAACTGATCAACAATTCAATAAGGATAACTAGACTATACTATATCCATATATCTAAGCATATTACTTGATATGTTGAAAAACGATTTAGCCTAAATAAGATGTGATAGGCAGCACCAACTGGGAATAATAACATGATCTGTCCAATATTAAAACAAACATTAGATATTTGTAGATGGCTTACAATTTTTCCTAGTCTAGTAGGGACCTAAATTACCTTTCTTCCATGCTTATACTAATGCTAATGCAAGTAGGTCAGAATCATGTGAAATACAAACTAGTCAACATAGTTTCCATGTATTTTCCAGTCATACCCAGCAGAGCAAATAACATCCTAGTTACAGAAAGTGGACTTCCATGCTTGTAGTCAGGTTTAGCTTGAATAGATGCCAAACACTAGAATATATGTGTGAATCAAATTCTTATTAGTTGTTGCATGTAAGGAAGTGATGTTCATCTTCTATGCTTGTAGTCAGGTGCTAGTTAAAGAAAGAGGACTTCCATGCTTGTAGTCAGGTTCAGCTTGAATAGATGCAAAAGACTAGAATATATGTCTGAATGAAATTCTTATTAGGGGTGTCATTTTATCAAGTTTTAGTTGTATGCACGTTGGAACAAAAAAATACAGAAAAATGTATGTAGAAATATTGATGATAAGTCACAATAATTTTGTACGGTCAACCATCTTATAAACCTGACCACCAGATCTAAAAAATATATTATATACTCTACAAGGAAGATGATTGTAACAATTTTGGGAAGTTGAATAACTTAATATCAAATGAATGTACACCACATTTTCTTCTATGAATTAACTGTTCTAACCAATGTACTACTGCTAAAGTAGGAGTAATTGTGGATATATGATATCTTGGTCAACAGATGTATGTATCAATCAAAACACAAATTTTTTGGAATAAAGTATCAATTGTTCAGTGCATACCATTATTCCCTTGCTAGTGAGCACGCATTATTTAAGGTTTTAGCTTAATTGGCCTTCAGTTTCAGACCAACAATATCATTCAGAGTGTGCTAATGAAAAAGGGTGTTCAGATTCACGACTTGTTGAGCTAGCTCGACTTGGACACTTCCATGAACTGGTCACTTGTCTCGACATATTTTCTGGTTGACATCGGCAGGCAACAATCGACATCAGCGTCCTACATCCACTTCTCTGATATCCCTATCAAATCAAAAACTGCAAAATTACTATGTGAAACAGGCTACGATGTGCATATGAACCAAGAAAATTACATCAGCAGAACAAGTTAAATATATACGTATAAGTGATGTGCATATTAACCAGAAAAGTACTAACTACAAAATACTTCCTTCAATTTCCCTCAATGTACAGGAACTTTTTCAGATATATACAGATGAACACACTCAGTCAGTCAAAGTACATCCTACCAAGAAAATAAGATGGCAGGGGGAGAGGAAGATGGGGTTTGAGGTGCTCACCTGGGCAAGGGAGGGCTTCCAGTGGTTCAAATGCGGCATAGGAGGTTGCCATGGGCTGCACAGCCTCGCCGGAGATGCGGCAGAGGAGGTTGGGGTCGCCGCCGTGCAGCCCAACGCGAGTGAGCGCACCGAGCTACGGGGAGACATCCAGGAGGCGGAGAGGGCGTGAAGGGGCGCAGTGTGCGACGGAGGGGAGCCACCGGAGACACGCTGACGATGGAAGCGAAGCCATAGTCGAAACCCTAGCCACGGGCTAGGGGTCGCGGGGCGAGCGCCAAAGACCGGGAGCTGCGAATCCTGCCGGCCTAGAGGACAGAGTGCTCGGAGACTAGCTCTTGTGTGTGCTGCGCCGTGGTGGATGTCACCGGAATCGGCGGGCGTTGGCTACGTTGCGGCGGTTCACACAAGAGAGAGATTGTTTGTGAGATGGATGGATGGGTGGAGAATGTTGCGGATCTGGAAGCTGTCCGAGGTGAGGAGGATAGGGCCGTCGGCGAGCTGTTGGAGGAGGGAAGCGAGGAGGTGCTTGGCGGCGGCGCTGTGTGGGCGTGATGGGGAATCAGGAGAGGCTGCGGGGGAGGAAGTGAGGATGGGGGGTAGGGTTAGCTTTTTATACGTGTAAAGGTTATGCGGGCTTTAGCGGGCTTGGGCGGGCTAGCAGGGCTGTACCAGGCCATCCATGACAGTATGTGAAAATGTCATCGGAAATCCGTCATGGATTAACAAGTTTCTTGTAGTGTGTACTTGCCCAAGAACCAGCCCCACCACACATAACCCACACTCATGCAGATTGTACCCCTACCCAGTTGGACAGAGAACCAGCTACACCCCTTCTAACCCCAACCCCAGCAGATAGACACCCAGTTCACGTTGACACAGCACCGTCTCCACCATAGAGCACCCAAACACGAGCAGTTAGTAAGGCAACTGCAGTGCCCAAATCACGAGGACCACCACTCCGAACCCGAAGTCAACGCTTAAAGCAGAAGTAGATTTGTTCTCAGGTCAGGTTCCGTAGCTATGGTTCATACTACTTTGCTCTTGCATCACTGTATTTACAGATACCAACTAATTTCAAATTTGAAGGATGCAATTGAAACTCCAATGGCGCAACAGGTATGTTTTAAACCTGTTTCTTCTACGTGTTTGGCTGTTTGCTGTTGTAACTTGCTCTATGTTGATTTCAGTTTCAATTGAATAAACAGTTATGTTCTCATGCCATGCACATTACAAGTGTTGTTATTGCTGTGTAGTTTCCCACACTTATATTCTGTCTATGATGTGTTGTCTTAAATAGATATGATTCGAACTATATCTATCTTGATTTGGCAACATAAACTAGAATGATATAGACCATACAGTGACCATACTACATAGATATATATTTGTTTCATGCTGTTATCCTGTCCACCTTACTACTGAACTGGTTTACCAAAATGAGTTTCATATACTACATTGTAAACCTGAGATGTGTTTGTTTGTTTCTCTTTTAGAACGCGGATAAAATATTGGAGAAGAGTACCCTGTTATGCAATGGTAAAAGAAGTAATGCAGATAAGGTTCAAGATAGTGAGACATCCCTATTGGTCTCCAAGAAAGCTGATAAAAACTATATTGAAGACACTGAGACAACCCCAAAGTCCTGTCTTGATGTAGTGTTCGAGTTACTGGCTACCACTGCTGGCACCAGATCTTCAAACTCATTGCCTGAATCAGTTCGGCTTCTTGAGTCTCAACTTCAAGTTGAAAGACATCGATCAGATGTTATGCGACGGGAAGCCGAAGGACTGAGGAAGTCCCTGCAGAATTCAGATGCATACTTTCTGGTGCAACAGCAAGCGCTGGAGGACTTAAGCGCCAAACAAGAGAAACTTAATAAGCTTGCTAAGCATCTTGCCAGCATTATGGGTACCCATGATATTGTTTCTTGAGCTCTTCTGAAGTGGTTTCAGTTCTGGACTTGTTTTGCTGCGGCGTTTATATGCTGTTGTGTTCCCTATATTTGCACTGGTGGCGAACTTTGATGCCCAGTGGATGTAATATGTGTAATAGCCGTGATAGCCTAGTGTAAGTTGCTTGCTTATTTATTTCCTTGTTGTCTTGTTTATTTGTTTGCTTGTAGTCAGTGCAGTTTTTTTCTGCAGTTTGCTAGTGGCTGCAATAACCTATCTTTTAAAACAAGGCCATAATAACCATGGGCTAATATTTACTGTAGTGACACTAGGCCTCCTACGGGCCATAGAAACAGTGGGCCTTCTACGGGCCATAGAAACAGTGGGCCTTCTACGGGCCGTAGAAACAATGGGCCTTCTACGGGCTGTATCATCAATGGGCCTTCTACGGGCCGTATCATCAATGGGCCTTATACGGGCCGTATGATCGATTGGCCAAACATGGGCCAAACAAACCGCACTCTGGCCGTAAACGGGCTAGAGTTGGAATCGTCCGTTCATGGGCCGACCATAACGGGCCATCGTTAATAGGCCGTATTTGATGACGCTGTGAAAACGGCCCAACGTATTAACGGACCACAAACGGGCCGACTGTAACCACGGGCTGAATTTGGCCCACAAGCAGAAAATGACAGTAACGGGCCGTAAGTAAACGAATGCTGGAAATGAGCCCAAGAATAAATGGGCTCTGAGAAGGCTGAAAGATAACATGGGCTGGAGACGGCCCAACGGAATAACGGGCCGTTAATGGGTATAAAGTGATACACTGTTCATTACGGGACAGTTTCACCATGGGCCGTTAATGGGTGTAAAGTGATACACTGTTCATTACGGGCTAGTTTCAGCACGGGCCGCTAATGGGCCAAGAGTTACAAAGGGCCTCATATGGGCCGAAAGACGTCATGGGCTATACATGGGCCAGAAGTGAAAACGGGCTGGAATCATATTGGACGGCCCAGATGACGCTACTGGGCCTAATTCGGATAGGGCGTAACGGGCCTTGGGTTAGCGGACTGTAAATGGGCTATATGCGAACAGGCCGTTAACAGGCTTTCCATGGGCCGGGCCGCCAGCTTTTGACCAAGTCAAATGGGCCGGCCTTTTCACAGGAATGGGCCATTGTTGGGCGTGCCACATGTCGACGTATCATAGGCGCCTTCTGTCCAGTGAGTGGATGACATCTGTCCCAACGATGAGCCGACACGTGTTTCCTCTAGCCAATGATGATTTTACACGTGGAAAATCCCCATTGGTCGGGGCCGTTAACGGGTTATCGGATCCAAAACCCGACCCGATAGCTTAACGGCATTCCGTTACGGTGGATGCCACGTGTCGGTCACCCTTGACGAAAGCACTTCTATGACGCGCGATTTATTGTCATGGAAGTGGACACTTCCGTCATGATAATTTTGGTAATGTCATGGAACACTTCTACGACAGCACAGGTATGACTATCTTGATTCTATCATAAATTTGTCATGGATGTACATGCATGACAAAAAAAGCGACCTACTGTGACAAACACGTATCATCACGGAAGTGTATTTTTTTGTAGTGTTCTTCCTAGGGAGATCAACATGAGTAGCAAAAGATTCATAGAAAGAAGCTACTATCTCAGAGTCAAGTCCATATTTAGTGCTAAATTTACGGAAAACATCGGTATCCATAAAAGATTTAACACAATCAAACTTAGGTGTCATACCTGACTCCTTACCTTCGTCGAGGTCCCAATCTTCAGAGTTGCGTTTAATTCTTTCCAATAAATCCCATTTGAATTCAATAGTCTTCGTCATAAAAGAGCTAGCACAAGAAGTATCGAGCTTGGTGCGATTGTTATCAGAAAGCAGAGCATATAAATTTTGAATAATCATTTCTCTTGAGAGCTCATGATTGGGGCATGAATATAACATTGATTTAAGCCTCCCCCAAGCTTGAGCGATGCTTTCTCCTTCGCGAGGCCAAAAATTATATATATAATTGCGGTCACGATGAACAAGATGCATAGGATAAAACTTCTGATGAAATTCCAATTTCATTCGTTTGTAGTTCCATGACCACGTATCATCACATAGCCTATACCATGTCAATGCATCTTCCTTCAAAGATAAAGGAAAGACCTTCTTCTTAATAACATCTCCGGGTACACCTGCAGGCTTAAATAATCCACAAACTTCATCCACATATATTAGATGCTCATCAGGATGAATTGTTTCATCTCCTGCAAAAGGATTAGCTAGCAATTTTTCTATCATACCCGAAGGAATTTCAAAGTAGACATTTTCATTTTCAGTAGGTTCAGTAGGTTGAGGAGCAACTCTTTGCTCTACTGGGCGGGGTGAAGATACCCCGAACAAGCCCCTCAGAGGATTACTTTCCATAGTAACAAGTGACAGTAAATTTCAGCACATGATATAAATTTTTCCTTACTAAATTCCACCTACCAAAGGCACTTCACTCCTCGGCAACGGCGCCAGAAAAGAGTCTTGATGACCCACAAGTATAGGGGATCTATCGTAGTCCTTTTGATAAGTAAGAGTGTCGAACCCAACGAGGAGCAGAAGGAAATGATAAGCGGTTTTCAGCAAGGTATTCTCTGCAAGCACTGAAATAATAGGTAACAGATAGTTTTGTGATAGGATAATTTGTAACGATTAACAAGTAACAATCGTAAATAAAGTGCAGCAAGGTGGCCCAATCCTTTTTGTAGCAAAGGACAAGCCTGGACAAACTCTTATATGATGTAAAGCGCTCCCGAGGACACATGGGAATATCATCAAGCTAGTTTTCATCACGTTCATATGATTCGCGTTCGGTACTTTGATAATCTGATATGTGGGTGGACCGGTGCTTGGGTGTTGTCCTTACTTGGACAAGCATCCCACTTATGATTAACCTCTATTGCAAGCATTCGCAACTACAACAAAAGTATTAAGGTAAACCTAACCATAGCATGAAACATATGGATCCAAATCAGCCCCTTACGAAGCAACGCATAAACTAGGGTTTAAGCTTCTGTCACTCTAGCAACCCATCATCTACTTATTACTTCCCAATGCCTTCCTCTAGGCCCAAATAATGGTGAAGTATCATGTAGTCGATGTTCACATAACACCACTAGAGGAGAGACAACATACATCTCATCAAAATATTGAAAGAATACCAAATTCAGATGACTACTAATAGCAAGACTTCTCCCATGTCCTCAGGAACAAACGTAACTACTCACAAAGCATATTCATGTTCATAATCAGAGGGGTCTTAATATGCATATATGATCTGAACATATGATCTTCCACCAAATAAACCAACTAGCATCAACTACAAGGAGTAATTAACACTACTAGCAACCCACAGGTACCAATCCCGGGCTTAGAGACAAGAATTGGATACAAGAGATGAACTAGGGTTTTGAGAGGACATGGTGCTGGTGAAGATGTTGATGAAGATTGCCCTCTCCCGATTAGAGGGGCGTTGGTGATGACGATGGCGATGATTTTCCCCTCCCGGAGGGAAGTTTCCCCGGCAGAACAGCTCCGCCAGAGCCCTAGATTGGTTCCGTCAAGGTTCCGCCTCGTGGCGGCGGAGTCTCATCCGAAAAGATGGCTTATGATTTTTTTTCCTCATCGAAAGACTCCATATAGCAGAAGATGGCCATCGAAGGGCCACCAGGGGGCCCATGAGGTAGGGGGCGCGCCCAGGGGGTAGGGCGTGCCCCCCACCCTCGTGGGCAGGGTGTGGCCCCCCTGGTGAACTTCTTGCGCTCAGTATTTTTTATATATTCTGAAAACGTCTTCCGTGAAGTTTCAGGACTTTTGGAGCTGTGCAAAATAGGTCTCTAATATTTGCTTCTTTTCCAGCCCAGAATCCCAGCTGCCGGCATTCTCCCTCTTTATGTAAACCTTGTAAAATAAGAGAGAATAGGCATAAGTATTGTGACATAATGTGTAATAACAGCCCACAATGCAATAAATATCGATATAAAAGCATGATGCAAAATGGACGTATCAGTGCCCAACATGCCCGAAGGCTATGTGTTGGTTCGGTATTCGGCGTTGTGTGTATTTGACAAGGTTTATCGAGAAGGTCATCAAGGACAGTTCTGTGTCCCGTAAAGGGCTTCACTTTTTGTCCATGGGATGATGATCAGGTGCCCCGTAGGGGTGCATTTTTTTTGTCCATCCGGTGGGCTGCTTGAAGGCTGGAGGTTCCCACCGAGCTGTTTGTGCCTTCCAGGTGCTTTCCATTGCACTGTACTTCTGCACAGTGTGTGCCAGATCTGAAAAGTGCGGTTTGCGGCGGCGGTTGAGGGTGTTAAGGGTTTCCTCATCCGTGCAATTGCGGTGAAATATCGAAACCGCCTCATCGTCACGATAGTCCTTGATCTTGTTTTTGACAAGGAGGAACCTGGCCGAAAAGTGGTGGACTGTTTTTCCTGAGGTTGCTGCCGCACGTACATTAGGTCGCATACATATGGAGGACCTGAGTTTTTTGGGGAATATTGCATGTGATGGGTGGGCGGGCTAAAATCCAAATCCTGCCCCATTATTGCATCCGAAATTTGAAGAATTTGAGAAGTCACCGGTCCAGGGTCCGGAGCGTCCTGGCAGTCTTCATGCTCAACGCCCAGTTGTATGTTCGGAGGACATGAGATCTCTTCCCAAGGATGGGTATCCGGCTCGTGTGACTAGGAAATCCAAACATAGCTTGTTCTCAACTTAGGGGGAGAAGTATCATCGGCTTGTTCCTCCACGACCGCTACCATATGGGTGATCGGCGAGGACCTGATTTCCCTTTGACTGGCTTTAAGCCCAATCCGGTCGTAGTCTGTTGCTACTCCCAGGGCGGCGATGCGATCAAGTAGTTCGTTTAAAGATGAAACATCTGTTGGATCCATCTTTTCGGGGTGTTCGAGGCCGACGCGAATATGGTGTTTAGCGATTTTGAGAGCTGTCGTTGGCTTAAAGGCCGTACGGGCGGCCATGGTGAAACCGCCAAGCTGGAGGAGCTGTCCCGAAGCTAGGGTCTCTGCAGAGGTGATGTTGTCGTTAATGACAAGGCGAGCCATCGATCCTACTGTTGACGGCACAATGGAACTCTCAATGAAAGCACCAATGTCGGTGTCAAAACCGGCCGATCTCGGGTAGGGTGTCCCGAACTATGCGTCTGAGGATCGAAGGTTGCAGGAGACAAGGGAGACATGATGTTTACCCTGGTTTGGGCCCTCTTGATGGAGGTAAAACCCTACGTCCTGTTTGATTGTACTTGATGAGTATAGGGGTTACAAGAGTTGATCTACCTCGAGATCGTAATAGTTAAACCCTAGATGTCTAGCCTATATGATTTGTGCTAGCCTCTACATACTAAACCCTCCGGTTTATATAGACACCCCGGGGGGGCTAGGGTTGTATAGAGTCGGTTTACAGAGAAAGGAAAATACACATCCGAACATAAGCTTGCCATCCACGCATAAGAGAATCATACCCGGACACGAGGAAAGGTCTTCTACCTTGTATCTTCACGGCCCATCAGTCCGGCCCAAATTGTATAGCCCGGACACCCGAGGACCCCATAATCCAGGACTCCCTTAAGCATCAATTTGCTTCTCTTTTTTTCTACACAATTTTTTTCTCCAAAACCTATGAAAAATCATATTTTTTTAGAAAAGCCATAACAATAAAGCAAAAAAATAAATCATTTAAAATACGAAAGCGTGTACATAAATTAAAAAAACAGAAATCCATAGGAAGCACCCAACACGCAATATGTGGTGACGGCTGGATGCACCAATTGGTGTGCTCCTAGGGAAAAAACGTGACCTTTGGAGAAGCCATTGAAGGGGTAACTGTTGGTTAGAATATCGTCAACTAGGATTTAACGTGTTCAGGCTGAAAGGGTACATGTGTCGAATAGTTGTTTGACGTTTCCGCCTTAGGGCATCTTCAACGGTAACCCATAAATTTCTCCCTGCATTCGACCACGGACAAGGGGGACTAGTCTGCTGATACGGATGCGTGAGGCCGCCATCCAACTGTAGCTGCAAACGTTTCAAACTCTTTTTTTAACAAACCGGGTGAAACTCGTGCAAATAGGGCCGAATTTCATATGAACATGACGGATTTCATACAAATACGACAAATTTACATTACATTTCGGATATTTAGAATAAAAAAGACCTGACCCTAAACCTATCCTATGGCGGCGGCGCCTGGCGTGAAAGCCCGTGTCGTCCTCCATCCGCCGTCTCCATGAGCACCGGCTATAAGACCGATGAAGCGAAGGTGCAGTCTCTGGCGAGGAAGAGTAGAACACGGCGGGCGGACTGGCCCACATTGGACACGGGGCCCTGCTGGTTGCGCATTTACCACTTGTCTAGGCAATTGGTACGGCCCAGCGCTATGCCTCGCTTAAAGCGAGACCTAGTGTGCTCTCGCGCCAGGCTCCTCCAAAAATGGGCCTGCCTAGTTGCACAGGAGGCCATACCTTTGTTTTTTTCACATTTTTGTACTTTCATTTATACTGTCAAATATACTTAATAAATATGTGACAATTGTTTTGAAATGAGAAATTGAAAAAATTTAAACAAAAATATGGATAATGTTTAAAAAATGTTTCTCATGTGTACAAAAAATGGACAATATGCGTAATTTTTATCATTTATATAAAAAATTGTAATCAAAATTTAAAAAATGTTAAAAAAGTATTCGAAACATGTTATAAACGTTAAAAATAGTTTAAATGTGTATAGAATAATTTTAGACCATTTATTTGAAAAATGTCTAACTTGTGTTTGAAAAATGTTAATGAGCTATTTGAAAATGTTAAAATGTGAATAGGAAAAAATGTTGACCATGTAATAAAAATTATTAACCTTGTATTCGAGAAATGGTAATCAAATATTTGATTATTTTTTTTGAAAAAAGTGTATAGATAAAATGTTGACAATGTATTAAAAAATGTTAACTAGGCATTTGAAAAATATTAATTGTGTAGAGATAAAATATTTCATATGTATACGAAACAATTTATACAAAACATTTGATCATGTGTTTAGAAAATATACATCAAGCAATTGAAAAAAGGTTAAACAAGTAATTAGAAATGTTAATGAAGTATTTGAAAAATGCTAAATGTGTATTTAAACAATGTTGATTATCTACTAAACATGTTAATGTTTTCTTCGAAGAATTTTAATGAAGCATTTGAAAATTTGAAAAGGTTTATGGATAAAATGGTGACCACATATTAAAAAATTGTTTATCTAGTATTTGAAAAATGTTCTACAAGCATTATTATGCCGGGATTAATTAAGAATTGGAAAATGCAAAAAATGTGTATATAAAAATGTTAAACTTCTATTTGGAAAATGTTAATTGTGTATAAAATATTAAGCATGTGTTAGAAAAATGTTCTTGACATACGCAAAAAATGTAGAATGAAAAGTAAAAGGAACAAACAAAAACAAAAGAATGAAAGCCAAAAAAGAAACAAAATAACCAGACGAAAAATTAAAAGAAAAACAAAGCCAAAGAAAAAAGTACAAGACGAATGAAAAATAGAGAAATCCAATAAAGAAACAAAGAAAAAAACCTGTTGAAAACCAAGAAATAAACAAAAAAAAATTAAAATGAAAAAAATGATGAAAACCATGAAAGAAACAAAAGAGAAATGAAGAAAAGGGAAAAGGAAACCAAAGAAAAACCATGGCAAAAAAGAGGAGAAAACAAAGAAAATAAAAATTCAAAGAAAAGAATCAAAAAAGTCAAGTAAAAAAGAAAGGGATAAAAGGAAAACCAAGAAACCAATTAAAATAACAGAAATAACAAAAACTGAAGAAAAACGTTGAAGAAACAAAAGAAACAAAGTGGAAACAAAAAAAGAAAGAAAGAAAATGGGAGAAGGTAGAGGGAACACAGCCTCGTCTTGATGAAAACCCGGTTGAATGGAAAAAATACCCAGACAAATTCGGCCGGCTCAATAGCTACAATTTATCATAAAACGTATCAGGCGTGTGCAGCATATATCACGCTACAAGCGAGATATAGCTCCCGCGACCGCAACAGCCAGTTTTGTCATTTTCTACCTAAATCTGGGCTGTTTTTAGGCAGATCCTAGGGATTTGCTGGAAACCAGGGAGTTCCGGGGCGAGTGCCTCGATCTCTTGGGACCGGTCTTGGGCCTTAGCTTTTCACATACATGGCATGCAGCAGGCTCAATCGTTTTTCTTTTCTTTTTCTTTGCGGAGGACAATGCGACAACAACCAAGCCAACCTATCGGTGGGTCGTTTTAGCGAAATCACTAGTTGAGGGAGTTTTCTTTTGTAAAGATCACTCTCACCTCCTCTGAGGCTAACAAGTGGCAACCTGAGAGTTTTTTTTTCTAGATTCGTTTTTCAAAATGTTTTATCTCTTTAACCATGCGTCCAAATCCCAAATCGTTTCACCGTTAGATTCCTCGCATCGAGTTCCTCGAAGCATGATCTCATGTTAATATATTTCTATGAACTTTTATTTATGAAAAAATTAGAAAAACCCGATAGACAAAACCATAGCCGGAAACACGTTTTTTAATAGTTTTTTCCTTTTTCGAGAGGCACAAGTATGCTTCTCACGGAAGATAACCTGTGCCTCCACGAGAAGCAAGCCCGTGCCTCTCGTGGAAGCAAACTTGTGACTCTCATGGAAGAAAAAAAACATGTTTTTTTTCATTTCCAAGAGGCACAGCTCTGCCTCTTGCAAAAGCAAATATGTGCCTCTCTTGTTGTAAAAATGCGTCCTTTTCTCTTTTTCAAAGAGGCATAACTATGACTCTCATGGAAGCAAACCTATGCCTCACTGCCTCTCATGGTAGCGAAAAGAAACACGTTCTCGTGGAAGAAAAAACACATTTCTCTCGCAATTTGAAAAAAAATCTCCAAAATCTCAGCAAAACCAAGGAAACCAAAAAATCATCTATATGCCATAAACGTGTACAGAAAAATTAAAAAATAAATTCCTGAGAAATCGCCCAACAGGTGACACGTGATGGCGGCTGAGAGCGCTCAAGTCCACCAAAAGTGACAATTGAGAGGCTCCCGCAGTGTTACCCCTCAGTTAGTTGCTCTCTCGTTTTCAGCAGTATGCATGTGTATTTGGTCTTTTGGGAAACGTACTAGGCATGACCTTAAGAGTAGGAGATTCATGTTTTTAACTCATTTATTGACCGATAAAGGACCGACGCCCTGCTCGCGGTTGCTTGCATCAAAGAGGTGTAGTTGTGACTGGACTTGAGTCACTCAACGCCTGGAATGCAGCAACACCGACTCTTCTGTGGCAGCGGATTCCCATACTTTGAGGTCCGACGGCACACTATTGCAGCGCTGATGTCTAGGTGATGCCCCTGTTTTGGAGTGAAGATGACATGCGGCGGTGGGCACATATAGCACCAACGTCTCCTCATGTTACAGCCCCCAAATAGCAGGGGCAGCAGTTAAAAGTTTAACCTTATTCCAAATTTAAGGTCTAAAATTTTTGCTCTCTACGCTACTATAGTTTGTTGATTAAGGTAAGATATTGCCATATTAACGCAGTTGCTTTCGCTGAGAGAAAAAAGAGTAGCTACCACCGTGCTCAATGAACTGGAGAAACAAATTGTGTAAACGCACGGTCTAAATTTGTAATCAACTTCTACTTTACTTCCCTTGAGTAATTCAACTTTCCCAATGGACAACAGCTATGAACTAATTTGACATTCTAATATTTAGAGGAATGCTTTAAAGGTGCTACATGCCAGGCCATCAATCAAGGGTGTGCGCTTCAATCAATTACGCTGGAAGGTAAATTCACACTTGTTTTATCCACCAAACCTCGAATTCAGCCAATCAGCAGTTGCTATTCTTTTCACTTGATATCTTCGTTATGTTGATTCCTGTTGGGATCATTTTCATGACACTATTTTATATATGTTTTTCTCTGCTTTGCTGATTTTGACATCAGATATTTTTGGAGATGATAGCACTCCCATGTTAATCATTTGAAGAATAAGAATTAACTAACTCTTGGCCTACTTTGTTGCATTGTATGTTGATCTTGCCTTTGTCCTTACAAAACAATTATATTTTCTATTTGCTGCTTTGATTTTGTCAGTATGGCTACCGTGTTGCTCTGCCTATGTTTTAGTACATACACCTGTAAAGATGTAGTCAACACTAGTGCACCGCCGGTTGCTATGCACATTGCCCCACCCCATTTGTTTGCAAAAATAAAAATAAAATCAGACACCGTCAATCATTGTTGAAATTGGTACTGTTGCAGGCACTCCTGTCACTGGAAATGTGATAAATCCTGGATGTTCTTCGGTCCCATTAACAACTTATGGAGGTAAATTACTTGAAAAGTTCCAACCATTTTCAGACTAGGAAAATCCTCCATGTATATTCAATTAATACTCATTGCAGATATTTTTTGCAATGTGATAGATCCTAAGAAATCTTTCATCTCCTCAGTTACTGGTACATGCAAATTAGTTCAAGTGTATTTGTGTTACTGATACTTAATCCATTGACCTTAATTATGTTAAATTATTCGGCCAGGCACAGATCAAGAAGTTTGTTTTACCGAGAGTGCTTGTCAGGGTTCTCATCCAAGAAAGAGACCAATGACAGAACTGACGGAGGACTATTCAGACATAAAAAGGTACTAATTGACAACCGTGGACAATGGTCAAAGGTGAAGCAAGTATGGTAACATACTGGGTTTTAGCTCTTATATAACTAGATGACATGTGATTCATCGTATGAAACATGAATATTTGAAGTAGTAATATAAAAAACTAAAATTAAAAATACATATAGTTTATTATGTTTGATTACTATATAGTTGTAACTTTTTTATTAAATATATAGCATAATAGAATGAAAATTCTCATGTATGTTTGCATGTTGAGATGGGTCTTTTTTCCATGCATGTCATGATGAAGTGGCATGCTTGCATGTTGAGAGGCATATAGTAGTGGGGGTGGGCCTTTTCTCATGCATGTTCTGAGATGATGTGTCATGCTTGCATGTTGAGAGAAATTGTTAGTGGAGGCTAGCTATATATAGGGTGATGAATAGTAACACTAGGGTCGCGCTATTCGTCACCCTGGATGAAGAATAACTATTCCTCTCAACATGCATCACCACTAATGCCCCGTAATTTTACATTCCGTAAGTTTTGTCTTATTTCCGATGTAAAAAGAGACCGTAAGAAAATATATAATCGTTGTAAAAAATATTTTATGTTATGTAAAATTACAAATGAAAAAACATAGTGTAAAATACACATAAACTGCAAATTTTCTTGTCTTATGACCTATATTTTTATTTTCTTATACCAAATTTTACGTAATGAATCAATAGGAATGTAACTATTTAAATTGCAAACGTAATTTAATTATGAAATGATCGTAAGATTACCTCGGGTGAAGAATAACTTATTCTGCACCCTGGGTGATGAATAGTAACACT
>NC_053024.1:431609926-431630624 GCF_003073215.2 Triticum urartu | reverse complement strand
GGCCTTCGATTCAGTCTCTTGGGAGTACATGTTCGAGCTGATGGAGCGGATGGGCTTCCCACCAAGATGGCGTGACTGGATCGCACTGCTGCTATCTACGGCATCGTCGTCATGCATGCTCAACGGAGTCCCTGGACCGCAGATCTCCCACAGGTGCGGTTTCAGACAAGGCGATCCCCTCTCTCCGCTGCTCTTCATCATGGCAATCGACCCGTTGCACCACCTGCTCGCAGCCGCTGCAGCGGAGGGAGCAATGGCTCCGCTGCCAGGTCGGGGGATCAGCATGAGAGCCAGCCTATACGCGGATGATGCGGTGATCTTTGCAAATCCAGAGAAGGAAGAAGTGGAAACGCTGCTTTTTCTACTGAAAAAATTTGGCGACTGCACGGGGCTCAAACTGAACCAGGCTAAGTCTTCGGTGATTCCAATAAACTGCAATGACATTTAGCTGTCTGAGGTGCTTGCTAGTTTCGGAGGACAGCAAACCTCTTTTCCAACCACCTATCTTGGACTGCCCATTTCCAGGAGAAAATTAAGGCTGGTGCACTTCCAATTCATAACCGACCGAATTCGATCTAGGCTGGCAGGATGGAAGGGTCGGCTCATGAGCATGGCTGGCAGGCGAGTCCTCGTGCGTGCAGTGCTAACTGCGCTGCCAGTGTTTGCCATGACCGTCCTCAAGGTCCCAAAGAAAATCCTAAGAGAAGTGGACAAGGCTCGCAAGCAGTTCCTCTGGGCGGGTGCAGGACGAGAAAATCACCGGGGCCAAATGCAAGGTGGCTTGGGATAAGGTATGCCGGTCGGTGGACAAGGGAGGGCTGGGCATCCTGGATCTCCACCGTTTTGGCGCGGCCCTGCGGATGCGATGGCTCTGGCTTTCATGGCAGCAATAGCATAACCCCTGGATGAGCTTTCCCGTCCCATGCGATCACGACGATCGTGTGCTCTTTGCATCGGCCACCTCAGTGCAGCTGGGAAACGGAAGAACAGCCACTTTTTGGACAAGCTCTTGGTTGGGATCAATGCCTCTATGCCAAGAGTTCCCAACTCTTTTCCAGCACTCGCGTGGCAAGGGCGGGACAGTTCAAGAGGCCCTGGCAAATGACAAATGGATTCAAGACCTGCAGCATGGCAATAGGGCCGAAATGGTGGTTCAGTACCTGCAGCTCTGGCGAAAGCTTCGCAGGGCCAACGTCGCACTAACAACGGAGGAAGACTCGATCACCTGGGTGGCAGGTGGTGGAAACGTCTATACTGCCAGTGCTGCTTACAAACTGCAGGCAGGCGATGCCCCTAATCCCGGAATCAAGGCGGCAATCTGGAAGGCTTGGGCCCCTGGAACCGTTAAGATGTTTGCATGGCTTCTCCTCCAAGACAGACTCTGGTGCAATGATCGCCTGCAGCGGCGCGGGTGGCCAAACGGTTACTTTTGCGCTCTCTGTCTCAGAAATCTCGAATGTTCTATGCACCTACTCTGGGATTGCCCACTCGCACGGTCGGTTTGGGAGGCGGCATCCTCCTGGAATGGATGTGCAGCCCTGCAGCTTGCCAGAACAACGAGCCACTCATTGCTGAGGCACTGGAAAAAAACAGTCCAACTAGCACCATCAAACTCCAGGAAAGGGCTCAAGACGATGATGATGCTGATAGCCTGGGAGATATGGAAGGAGAGAAATGCATGTGTTTTCAACAACAAACTCCCCCATGCTAAAGACGTGTTGCACTTCATCAGGAACACGATCGAGCTATGGAGAATGGCGGGAGCAACATGCCTAGAGCCCCCCTTTGGGGAATATGTAGCGAGAGATTAGGCCGAGGGCTAAGTCGGTCACCCTGTAGTTTTCATTTTCATTTCTCAAACTGCATCCATGATCGCTTGATCACCCCCTGTTCTCCCGCTGCTTTCTTCTAAATCAATGAAGCCGGAAACCCCGGATCTTTCAAAAAAAAAGTTCTGGCGTAGAATAGGTCTGATTGTTCATTTACTCCCTCCGATCCTTTTTAGTTTGCATATTAGATTTGTCTGAAGTCAAGCTTCGTAAAGTTTGCCCAACTTTATAACAAAAAACCAACATTCACAATGTGAAATCAATACTAGTAGATGCGTCATGACTTAAAAGTTTCATGTTGTATAACTTTATCATGGTAGATGTTGATATTTTTTCATATAAATATGGTCAAACTTTGTAGAGTTTGACTTCAAACAATTCTTATATGCAGAATAAAAAGGACCGGAGGGAGTATTTCATATATAGTCCACGAGTAACACCATCCACAAAACGGGCCAAGAGACCAATTCATATGTGCTAGGAAACAATATCGCCCTCGTCCTGAAGCCACGCAGCTACATAAATGATATCAGAAACCCAGTACCACCAATCCAGCATGTCAAAGACCCAGCTAAATAAACCCAGGACCACCAATCGACCAATCCAGCACATCTAAAGACAATCAACATCCACCTCATCCATAGATAGAACCGCCGCAGTTTCGCTTTACGTTTCTCTCTGCTAGAGATAACTCAACATAAACGTAAGCAACATTTTCACCGATGCAGCCGAGACAGTACACAACCTATACACTCTTCCATGTCAAGACCATATCAGGATACCAAATTCGTCGACGGGATTTGAAGCACGAGAGAGCAGGGGCAGGGAGACGTGCCTAGTTGTCACACGCCCTAAACAGAGTCAGCAGGCCCAGGAACAGATTGATGATGTCAAGGTAGAGCGTGACGGCAGCCCAGACATACTCGTCATACTTGTAACGCTTGATGATGCTGCCCGTGTCATAGACAATGTAGCCACTGAAGATGAGTGCCGCCAGCGTGCCATAGATCATGTGAGAGAGCTTGCCCAGCGGGAAGAAGATCTGCAAACAGAAGTCATGATCAGTACTTGCATTATAGAATAGAGAAGACTGATAGGTAAATGGGCGACACACCTAACTAGAGAAGGGAACGGACGGCATCTAACCTGAATGAAAGCAAAGACGAGCAAAATCGTCAGAGAAGCAAATAGGAAAGGACCAAGGAAGCTAGTCCTTGCCCCTCCTTGCAGCCCAGAAGGTGTAAGCAGTGAGGCTCAAGACAACCACAATTGTAAGAATCCCAGCCTGCAAAATGACCTTGCCTGCACACATAGCGGACTATTTTAGCAGTGGTTCTTTATCAAAGAAAACCCATCCTACCAACAAAGTACAAAACACACACACATATATATAAGAGGACGGCTACTAAATGAACTAATTGCTTTCTTACCATCGCATACATCTCTAAATGAACTATCATGTAAATTTGACTAAACAATAAAGCACATGCATGCTAAAATCTGAAGTAAATGGCAGTGATGCATTGAAGAAGCAAACTAGCAGCAACCTCCTGCGATGTGGTACAAGATAGAAAGAACCTTGGAATTGGTACAACCCCAAAATGCAGTGGTGAACACTAACGCAAACACAAATGGATGACAGATCACAGAGTGCCTGTCAATATAACTATGTCTAAATCGAAAGATTATGTATTTTCAATCACTTTAATCCAATGAGATTTAACCAGCACATGCATGAAGCATCTATTGTCTTATCACGACACTAGTATGATATATCAACTGAAAATCCTTTCTATCTTGATAAAAGTTTAAGCTAGTCCTGCAACCTAAATCACGTCCTTACCAAAACCATGTCAACTTGAGCAGCTCGGCTGGCATATTATTGGACAAATCGGCCCTTCAGATCAAAGAGCAGCTCGGCTGACATATTATTGCTATCATAACACTATGTATCTTAAAACAAATAGTTGCCGGAAGAAACAGTAAAAATATATGCAAGTTCCAACCAATGTTCTATGAAAAGCAAAGGTTACTGTTTGCCAGTTTCTTAGTGAAAAAGTAACCGCTGAAAATAGCAAAGCCAGCTCTTCTAAAAAGGTAATCCTGCTAGCTGGCAATACTACAAATGCTTCTAACTCAGACAAGCAATCAATCATAAACGGTGACCAACAGCTACAATTTGGCCCTCAACAAGACTAGGAAAATGCATCAACTACAGTCACATGGGCTGCCTGGCCGTGTCTACCATTTGCACAGGTATGGCAATTGGCCAGCGGATGTATTTCTGAACCCAGTCCACACGCAAACAAAATGCTTCACAATAACAGTATGAAACTATCAATTGTCGCACATGGTGACTAGCACAATTGCCATACGATAACAGTAGGAAGCTAATAGTACGAAAATATCTACTAGCCATGGATATGTAATGAATTAACACAATGAGAGGGGCATTAAAGGCACATGGTGAACAGGCTAGGAGTTGGCAGATGTGACTCAAGAATTTGATGGTGCAGGAGCTATCAGATTCTGATGATAGCATGTGCTGATTTACATAAGCAGCAGAGCGACTCAAGAAGAAGCTAGGAGCAGAAAGAGTACCACTGGTAAAGGCACATGTCAAGCCCACAGAGAAGCTGATGGCCACTGTGAAGACGCCAAGAAGCAGCAAGTTGATTGGGTGCTTCTGGCGGTAGATGTGCAGCGGGCACAGCACTGCGTAAAAACAACAAGCATTTTAGCAAGTGGCACAGCACTGCATACCAAAAATTAACAGGCATTTTAGAAACAGAATAACTTCCAGCTGCAATTCACAAAGCTACCACGTCCCAATCTACAGTAGTATAGCAAAATTAAGAGTGCATGGGACGTTCCTGCAAAAAACAGGAGTTGTAATCCATAGCTTTGCAGGGACGAGAATGCAAAGAAAGCAAAGGGAAAGTTAGTCCTGTCCTGTGACCAAGGCCCTCAAAATCGGACATAATTAAATCTTTTATTTTTTGCGGGAAGGACATGATGAAATGGCACGCATACAAATTCGTCGAAATGCCCGGAAGCAACGACCTTTTATTTTCAGGGGATTCACTCCAAGTCTTTATGCTTGCAGGCGTACAATCAAGAAAGAGCTCCAGTGGCTAGTTCACAGAGCGAAACGAAAATCTTCTTCAGATCTACCAAATTGGGACCGTGGATTCCGATAATTGTGCAACATATTTGTTTTGTGGCGTTTAAAACGCACTTGTTGTATGTCGTAACTTAATTTTGTACAGCCCCTGTAGGCCTTGACATACAGGCTCTGTTTCTTTTACCAAAAAGAAAAAACCCTCGCTGCAATTGGATCACAAATTCGTAATGGAGGAGAAATGGTTTGAGGCCTCACCGACGAAGGGGAAGACGAGGATGAAGACGTACAGCCCGAGGCCGGCGTAGGAGGAGACGAAGAAACGCGGGATGCTGCTGACTTTGACGAAGACGACCGCGACGGCGGCGGTGAGGAGCAGCTGCAGGCAGAGGACGACGTAGATCTTCCGGATGAGCGCCCAGCGCAGCTCGGGGCTCTCCGTCGTCCCCTTCGGTACCGCGGTGCCCGCCTCGATATCGCCGCCGCCCTTCATCTCGCCCGGCGTTGCCTCCGGAGGTAGGGTTTTCGCGGGTGTGGCGGAAAGCGAGCGGGGGAGTGGGCAGGACGGAGCAAAGCGAACGGAGGCAGTATATAGTCAGATCAGATGACACCGATCAACCTGCTGGGCCCACTGGTCAGGCAGAAAAGAATCATAGACGGTGGAATTGTTAGGCGGTTTCTTCTTGTTGGGAGAAAGGCAGATGCTATCTTTTTCTTTTCTGATCGATGATTAGCAAAAGAGAGTCCGTGCGTTGCAACGGGAGAAAAAGAAGTCATAATCTTCAATGGCGATGATCATATTCTGTTCACATCTCATCATCGCATGATTTGGAAATTTGTTCACAAATACAAGAAAATGTTTCTTTTTTGAAATTTATTAAAAATTGAAGCAATGTTCACATTTTCGAAAAAATATCGTGGTTGTGAAAAAACTTGGTACTTCAAAGAATTATTATGAAATTCAGAAAACGTTGTTTTAAAAGCATACTATAATATTCCAATCCACCCGGCAGTTAACTCTTCAAAATTCACGCGGGTGTAAGTCACAAACACTCAGAAGCATTACTGTTTAACTACGTATTCGATCATTCGTGAACACTTCACAAATTTGGGAACATTTTTTACTATTTACAAAAAAAACTTTAAAAATTGTGACATTTTTTTACATTGCGGACGGTTTTTAAGCATTTTCTTTTGAATCGGCGAACAATTCTAGTATAGAGGAACATTTTTTTCGAAATTGTTGGATATTTTTTGAAAACCACGAACATTTTTTGAAATGCATGAACATTTTCTGAATCAACAAACATTTTATGAAACAATAAACTCTTTTGTAATTCAAGAAATGTTTTCCAAAATTTACGATATTTTTCGAATTAGCAAACATTTTTTCAGTTTAATTAATAATTTTTAATACACGGACTTTTTTTCAAACTGATATACTCTTTTATTTTATGAACATTTTTCCAAAATCACGAACATTTCTTTGAATATGCGAATATTTTTAGAAAAATCCTGAGCATGTTTTAAATTCACAAACATTTTATGTTTTCTTGGACATTTTATTTCAAAAATACTCAGTTTTTTAAAATTTCAAAAGCTTTTGGAAATTGCTAATTATTTAAAGTAAAAAAATAAAAAAGAAACTAAAAAACTGGCGTGCGCACATGTGCCGGCCCAAACGGTATAGTAGGTTCCTATGCTTGGGCCGGCCCAGGCGGGGGATCCCGTGCAAAACGTTTTTGTCACTTATAGGTGGCATTGGGTAATATTTTGCAATTTTAATGACATACCGCCAGAAGCAATAGGCCCTTTATTATTAGGTATAGATATGAAGGGAAAGAAATTGGACAGGGGCTCTGTGCTTCTGTCCGCCTCGATAGCCACACAAGATAGGTTTTTTATTTTTTTCGAGGAAAAATAACATAGGTTTTTTCTCGAGCGGTTTCGAATTTTGGATTTGTGGAGAGGGAACAAGTGGAGGTGCACTAAAAGAAATACCAGAAAAGACGGTATTCCATACAACCTTGTCCGCTCATATGACCGGCCGTATGACGTGGAAACCGATGCTCCTCGTCCACCTGAATAACCTTTATAAACGTGCCTTCGCCAAATGGATAACAGAGAGCCACCGAAACAACCATCTTCATCATCACCGTAGCCATCTTCAACAACCCTAGCCACCGCCATTTCCCATCTCCATAGCCATCACCTTCACCTCCACCATAGCTCTCAGCAATGTAGTCATACTTGTAATCGTGTATCAGACACGACATCTATTGTAAGACATATTATCAATATATCAATCTTCATGATGTGTTCTTTGTGTGATCTTCATGTGTGAGTAGTTCGGTAAGGTATGGGTTGAGGCAAAAGCCTTGCAACCAGAAGTATTTGTTGTGGGGATCAACAGAAGGGTATTGAATTAACATCTCGTATGTGTGAAATAAAATGGTTCCATAGTTGTCTCTTGTCTCGTTCGCGTTCTTCATCCATGCAGGTACCCAGAATCACGTAGGACGAGCCATGGAGAGGCTAAGGGCAGGGAGACCATGAAGTGTTATTGTGAATACTAGTGACAGAAAGGTTTAGTACGGTAACACGGATCCTATCCCTGGGGCACAAGACATGTAGTCATAAATGTCCAATGCTTTTGTCTGATTATAGCAATCTTAATTATCGAGGCAACCCCGTGCAACAGATAGGGCATTTAGTTGGACACCTAACTTTTGATGCAGGACGCGTGCGGTCAAGACATAATTTGGACACATCCCCCACTTCGGTACATAACAAGCACATCTTGATGGGTGTCTTCAAGAGCACAAATTAAGATCATATCTAATCATAACACAAATATATGGTTGTAAGCATTAAGACCTCATACCCATGCCTATTTTTTATTATAACTGTCTTCCAACAGTTGTTTGGTTTCGATCCGGTCAAAAGCTAGAATTATTTCTTTAACAAAAGCTTGCTTAAGACCCTAGCTTAAAGGGCATCATCCTCCCGTGGGATCAATAACTCAGGGTCACCTCTGGGAAAAAAGGAGAGAATCCTTTCTACCCTATTTTTGGATCACCAAAGGAAGTAATCACTGGCGTGGATTCATACCCCACGGTCCCTGCCAGTTGTAACTCAAGTACCAGTGGCGGACGTGACTTTGCATTCGCAAATGTGCCCGCCACTCATATTTTGGCTCATGGCTTTTGTGGATGAAAATACTAGTGGCTGACACGGACTGCAGCCCGGCACTAGTAACAAAAATATCAGTGGCGGTCGCGACTTTTGTGGCCTCCAATGGTAATTTTTAGATGACTTATGGAAAGTACCAGTGCGGGCATTTTGGCTAGCCCGTGACTGGTGTTTTTGCTAGTTTTTTAGAATGTTTGGGTTTTAGTGTTTTAGGTTTAGGCTTATGCTTTAGTTTTTCTACATTAAAGTTACATCATTGGAAGTTCCATGTAAGAGCTTCTACAACCGAACCCCTCAAGCCCCCCCCCCTAAACGTCTGGGCGGATAGCCGGAACACAACCTGGCCACAAAATCACCACTCAACCATCCCCCACACACCCAGCCCAAACGTATGGGTTGTCCGACATCCCTCATGTCCATCTCATATGCGGGGCGGATATGGGAACGCTCGGGCGTGCCCAAACGCGTCTGCCACGTCGGACTTATGGGTGGGGAATGTGCAAAAAACCATCAGTCCCCTGGGTTCTTCCTTCTATTTTGTGAGGACACATTCATGTCGTCACTCTAGCGCACTACACAAGAGACCAAAATATGCTATTTAAGACGGGTGACGAAGGTGACCCTAGGTGCTCCCATTCCCCTCCTCTCCATGTAGTCTGCGCCGCCATCGCTTCCACCTCCCCTCCCCTTTCCAAAGTGAGCTTGGCGTCTGCAATGGTCTGGCAAAAGGTATTACAAATTGATCACAACCAAGTGTTGAGAGGAGACCGCCACCGAGGAGGCACGTCATGCTTCTCAAATTGTGGCGTAATAAGAGGAGGTAACAGAGAAAGAGGAGGAGGTAGTGCCATGGGAGGAGGAGGAGGAGGAGGTGTTGAAGGAGGAGGTGGGTCTGTAGGATATGGAGGAGGAGGTGTGGGTGTGGAGGTTGTGCCCAGTGGTTTTGGCATGGATGAGGTGTACGCAGGGTTCCAACACGCCAATGCCACGGAGACCGCCACCGAGATTCGTGCCACCAGAGGAGGTGATTGTGGAGGAGGTAATGGAGAAGGAGGAGGTGATTCTATAGGGTCTCAAATTGAGAAAATATAGATAACGGACACAGAAAACCAAATTTTTACATGGCACGCATAATAGTGTTTATTGAGATTGGAAGCAGTGATCGCTTTACATACAAACCTGTTTGTTCCTTCTCGAAACATAATTTTCTTCATGGGAGATGGTGCGGGTTGTAAGCAGCCTACATGAAAACTTTCACAAAATATTCTCAATTTTTTACCACATCCTCTAGTGACCATATCATTACTCCATGCCAAGTCTCCAGGCTTCGTTAAATTTCTTATAATTATAATGGCAGTAACCTACATCCCAGTAAACACCACAAGTAGTAAACACCACAAATAATATTTCCAAATCCACTTTGGTCTATAATTTCATGTACATGTAATTCAAAATTGAATTATATCAAGTAAACTCTAGAGAGGTACTTAATGGCTTAAATATAACAAATGACCATCCGAAAATGCCAAATTTTGACAAGTTACATGCAATGGTGCGTGTTTAATGCGAGAAAAAATTGAAGGACAATGGAGGAAGCAGTGGTCGCTTCCGATGTAAACCTTACCCATGCCCTCTCGAAATCTAGTTTCTTCCTCGAAAATGGTCTAGTTTGTAAGCAATATTCATGACAAATTTTGTGAAGCATTCTCAAATTTTTTTACGATAGCTTCTGAGGGCTATATAATGACACCATTGCCAAGTCTTGGAATTTTTGGTTCGTTTGAATTCCTGAAAATTAAACTGGCAATAACCTACATGCCGGTAACCAGATCTCAGACCACTAGTGTATGAGACTGCTTTTAATTTATGGTATTTGGGCTAAACATATACAAATACCATCATAGTATATTTTTATTTACTTTTGGTCATAACTGCATGTACATGCAGTCGAAACTTTAGTGATATCCATTAGATAAAATAAATGCACTTAATGGTTTAAATATAGCATATAGCAAACGGGCCCAAAAAAAATCAATTTTGACATGTTTCATGTAATAGTACATGTCGAGTGTGCGCAAAATTTGAAGGCCAGTGAATAAATCAGCAGTCGCTTTACATACAAACCGGATCAGGTTCCTCTTGAAACCTAATTTCTTGCTCGTAGATGATCTGATTTGTAAGTAGTGTACATGACACTATTGCAAAAAATTGTCAAATTTGTACCAAAGCCTCTGGGGGTATATCATGACACCGTGTCCAGTCTCAGGACTTTTGTGCTTCATTTGAATTCCTGAGAGTTAAAATGACAATAACCTAAATTTTGATGGCCGAATCTTGGACCCGTGGTGTATGAGACTCTTTTTTTGTGGTATATGGGCTAAACATATACTAAAGACCATCTATAATATTTTTAACCCACTTTTGTCCATAATTGCTACTCGCAAGGTTTTGTCTCATGAGAAACATGACATTTTCCCTCTCGAAATCTGCAAAGGACATAATCTTGACAGTACCCTCATGCCTCGAACTACTGTTAGCATGACATGATCCGTGAAGATATCTGTGGCGTTGTGCAAACCCTTGATACAATATGTCCATCTCCTCGTCGTGCAAGATGTCACTTATCATATCATCGTGTGGTAATGCTTGAAACCTTCCTCCAACAATAGACCCTCGTAGGGTCGGACGATAGTGTAGGGCTGGTTTTGGGAGGCACACTTATCCTTGAAGGGTTGATGAGCGTGACGAAACAGTGATTTTTGACTCCCAGGGAATGCGGAGGGAGGGCAGAGCCCGGGCTAGATGGGGTGTCTTCTCTTTTTTCTTCTTACTTCTCGGTTGGGCCGGGTCCTGGTGCTGCTACTATACGTGCGTTATTGCATAATTGCAACTTCATTGAGTCGACGAGATTTGTCGTAGTAGAGTCCACCGTGAAATTGTTCTTTTTCCTTATTTTTTTAGGACAAGCTTTGTTCTTCTTATTCCATTCATTCTTTTAAGCATCATGCTAATTCCTTTTCATTATGTAATATTTTTACACATAGTGCATACAACACACTCATTTTTATAAAGAAACGCAGGATCCATGTACTTAAAGCCTATTGATTGCCAAAGAAACACATAATCCATGTACTTGAAACTTATTGATTGGCAAAGAAACACATAATCCATGTACTTGAAGCCTATTGGTCGAGACATCTATCCACGGATTGATGACATGGCGTAGCCTATTGCTTTTTTGTTTGAGATGGACAATGGCGTATTGCTTCTTCTTTTTTTGACATGGACATGACCTACTACTAGTGGAAATAAATCACATCCACCGTCCACACCAAACAAAAATATGTATGTCCTCCTCGAGGCGCTGCAAGTTCCGCCTTTTGTTCTCGGTGCGAATTTCAGGTAACTCGCCGGTTGCCGGAAATTTCTATGCCCCGGGAAAATTTGTTACCACCCAAAATTTTGGAATTCAATATGTATACGTTATGGCAACAAGGCACTTGCCTTAGCGGTAGGGAGCTTGACCTGATATGGTCACGTCACTGGTTCTATTCCCCGTTTTGTAAAATAAAATAAAGTATTATCGTGTCATCCAAAGCTTATTAAAATTAAAAGTTGTGGTGCGAAAGTACCAAGTCAAACTCTCAACCTTTTATCCCTTCCCCTCAAAAAAAATCTCAACCTTCTATAGTTGATCGACAACTTGAATAGAAAGTACTTCGTGTACGCAATGGGTTAAGTGAAAATATATATGGACGTTGAAAAATAGAATTCCAAGTCATTGAAGATTTTTGGGCGAAAACCCTGGGATTTTTAGGAACGGGGTACACGCACCCCCCTCCCCCCGTCGCGCCCCCAATAAAACCGGAATAAGAAACATTGGTCTACACCCATGCAAGGATCCGACACCATCTAGGAACACTCGGCATCCGGCACCTATGGTGGAGCACGTCGTGGGAAAGGCTCCAGATTGGTGCGAAGCCGCGTCCAGTCCAGCTGTCGCAAGGACACTGCATCATGGTGGACACCGCCACAGGCTACTACCGGGGTACTACTCCGTGGTGGAGTCCGCGATTGAGGCACTCCTCCGATCTTCCCGGAACCAATTGTGCCGAACATTGCATCCTCTCCATCCGGTCTGTCGCCTACCACAGTAGCTGCCAGCCGCCAAGCCTGACCCCTTCGCCAGGATCATGGAGATGACGACAATAACGGTGGCGCTTCGTCCCCGAGCTCCTCCCCTAAGCACAGTCAACACCTCTCCACCGGTGGAAACAAGAATTTTTAATATGTCCGATGAATTGGTATAGCTAATTTCTATGTATTTTATACAACTAACATTAATCTATAGCCCAGTTTTTTAATATCGGCTAACCTGTATGATTCCTAATCTAAGGTACCTAGGTTTAACGGTCTTGTGCAACTAGCAAGACTAGCAAGGTAGATACCCTTATTAGAACTATTGAGGACACAAGTAAAGTTCTATTTCTGTTTCTAAAATGATTCATGTGTAGAATACCATCACTTCCATGGATTGATATCTTGAGTTCTCATTGAGGAAACTATTTTACTTACTACAAACTCCTGCTGACATCACGCAATGCGAGGTTTAAGAAGAAGTAGCCGATTTGGATCGATGATGCCGACTGTTGGGGAACGTAGTAATTTCAAAATTTTCCTACGCACACGCAAGATCATGGTGATGCATAGCAACGAGGGGGAGAGTATGATCTATGTACCCTTGTAGATCGCAACGGAAGTGTTGACACAACGTAGAGGAAGTAGTCGTACGTCTTCTTCCCGATCCGACCGATCCAAGCACCGTTACTCCGGCACCTCCGAGTTCTTAGCACACGTACAACTCGATGACGATCCCCGGGCTCCGACCCAGCAAAGCTTCGGGGAGGAGTTCCGTCAGCACGACGGCTTGGTGACGATCTTGATGTTCTACCGACGCAGGGCTTCGCCTAAGCACTACAACGATATGATCGAGGTGGAATATGGTGGCAGGGGGCACCGCACACGGCTAAGGAACGATCTCAATGATCAACTTGTGTGTCTAGGGGTCCCCTGCCCCTGTATATAAAGGAGCCAAGGGGGAGGGGTTCAGCCGGTCCTATGGTGGCGCAGGAGGAGTCCTACTCCTACTGGGAGTAGGACTCCCCCCCAATCCTAGTTGGAATAGGATTCCCCGAGGGGGGGAGAGAGAGGGGCCGACCACCTCTCCTAGTCCTAATAGGACTAGGGAAGGGGGGAGGCGCGCAGCCCATCATGGGCTGCCCCTTCTCCTTTCCACTAAAGCCCACTAAGGCCCATATATTTCCTGGGGGGTTCCGGTAACCTCCCGGTACTCCGGTAAAATCCCGATTTTACCCGAAACACTTCCGATATCCAAACATAGGCTTCCAATATATCAATCTTTATGTCTCGACCATTTCGAGACTCCTCGTCATGTCCGTGATCACATCCGGGACTCCGAACTAACTTCGGCAGATCAAAATGCATAAAATCATAATTACTGTCATCGTAACATTAAGCGTGCGGACCCTACGGTTCGGGAACAATGTAGACATGACCGAGACACGTCTCTGGTTAATAACCAATAGCGGGACCTGGATGCCCATATTGGCTCCTACATATTCTACGAAGATCTTTATCGGTCAGACCGCATAACAACATACGTTGTTCCCTTTGTCATCGGTATGTTACTTGCCCGAGATTCGATCGTCGGTATCCAATACCTAGTTCAATCTCGTTACCAGAAAGTCTCTTTACTCGTTCCGTAATACATCATCTCACAACTAACATATTAGTTGCAGTGCTTGCAAGGCTTATGTGATGTGCATTACCGAGAGGGCCCAGAGATACCTCTCCGACAATCGGAGTGACAAATCCTAATCTCGAAATACGCCAACCTAACATCTACCTTTGGAGACACCTGTAGTACTCCTATATAATCACCCAGTTACGTTGTGACGTTTGGTAGCACCCAAAGTGTTCCTCCGGCAAACGGGAGTTGCATAATCGCATAGTCATAGGAACATGTATAAGTCATGAAGAAAGCAATAGCAACATACTAAACGATCGGGTGCTAAGCTAATGGAATGGGTCATGTCAATCAGATCATTCAACTAATGATGTGATCCCGTTAATCAAATAACAACTCTTTGTTCATGGTTAGGAAACATAACCATCTTTGATTAATGAGCTAGTCAAGTAGAGGCACACTAGTGACACTCTGTTTGTCTATGTATTCACACATGTATTATGTTTCCGGTTAATACAATTCTAGCATGAATAATAAACATTTATCATGATATAAGGAAATAAATAATAACTTTATTATTGCCCCTAGGGCATATTTCCTTTAGTCTCCCACTTGCACTAGAGTCAATAATCTAGATTACACAGTAATGATTCTTACACCCATGGAGTCTTGGTGCTGATCATGTTTTGCTCGTGGAAGAGGCTTAGTCAACAGGTCTGCAACATTCAGATCCGTATGTACCTTGCAAATCTCTATGTCTCCCACCTGGACTAGATCCCGGATGGAATTGAAGCGTCTCTTGATGTGCTTGGTTCTCTTGTGAAATCTGGATTCCTTTGCCAAGGCAATTGCACCAGTATTGTCACAAAAGATTTTCATTCGACCCGATGCACTAGGTACGACACCTAGATCAGATATGAACTCCTTCATCCAGACTCCTTCATTTGCTGCTTCCGAAGCAGCTATGTACTCCGCTTCACATGTAGATCCCGCTACGACGCTTTGTTTTGAACTGCACCAACTGACAGCTCCACCGTTTAATGTAAACACGTATTCGGTTTGCGATTTAGAATCGTCCGGATCAGTGTCAAAGCTTGCATCAATGTAACCTTTTACGATGAGCTCTTTGTCACCTCCATATATGAGAAACATATCCTTAGTCCTTTTCAGGTATTTCAGGATGTTCTTGACCGCTGTCCAGTGATCCATTCCTGGATTACTTTGGTACCTCCCTACCAGACTTATAGCAAGGCACACATCTGGTCTGGTACACAGCATTGCATACATGATAGAGCCTATGGCTGAAGCATAGGGAACATCTTTCATTTTCTCTCTATCTTCTGCAGTGGTCGGGCTTTGAGTCTTACTCAATCTCACACCTTGTAACACAGGCAAGAACCCTTTCTTTGCTTGATCTATTTTGAACTTTTTCAAAACTTTGTCAAGGTATGTGCTTTGTGAAAGTCCAATTAAGCGTCTCGATCTATCTCTATAGATCTTAATGCCCAATATGTAAGCAGCTTCACCGAGGTCTTTCATTCAAAAACTCTTATTCAAGTATCCCTTTACGCTATCCAGAAATTCTATATTATTTCCAATCAGTAATATGTCATCCACATATAATATCAGAAATGCTACAGAGCTCCCACTCACTTTCTTGTAAATACAGGCTTCTCCAAAAGTCTGTATAAAACCAAATGCTTTGATCACACTATCAAAGCGTTTATTCCAACTCCGAGAGGCTTGCACCAGTCCATAAATGGATCGCTGGAGCTTGCACACTTTGTTAGCTCCCTTTGGATCGACAAAACCTTCTGGTTGCATCATATACAACTCTTCTTCCAGAAATCCATTCAGGAATGCAGTTTTGACATCCATCTGCCAAATTTCATAATCATAAAATGTGGCAATTGCTAACATGATTCAGACAGACTTAAGCATCGCTACGGGTGAGAAGGTCTCATCGTAGTCAACCCCTTGAACTTGTCGAAAACCTTTTGCGACAAGTCGAGCTTTGTAGACAGTAACATTACCATCAGCGTCAGTCTTCTTCTTGAAGATCCATTTATTCTCAATTGCTTGCCGATCATCGGGCAAGTCAACCAAAGTCCATACTTTGTTCTCATACATGGATCCCATCTCAGATTTCATGGCTTCAAGCCATTTTGCGGAATCTGGGCTCACCATCGGTTCTTCATAGTTCGTAGGTTCATCATGATCTAGTAGCATGACTTCCAGAACAGGATTACCGTACCACTCTGGTGCGGATCTCACTCTGGTTGATCTACGAGGTTCAGTAGTATCTTGATCTAAAGTTTCATGATCATTATCATTAGATTCCTCACTTATTGGTGTAGGTGTCACAGAAACAGTTTTCTGTGATGTACTACTTTCCAATAAGGGAGTAGGTACAGTTACCTCGTCAAGTTCTACTTTCCTCCCACTCACTTCTTTCAAGAGAAACTCCTTCTCCAGAAAGTTTCCGAATTTAGCAACAAAAGTCTTGCCTTCGGATCTGTGATAGAAGGTGTATCCAATAGTTTCCTTTGGATATCCTATGAAGACACATTTCTCTGATTTGGGTTCGAGCTTATCAGGTTGAAGCTTTTTCACATAAGCATCGCAGCCCCAAACTTTCAGAAACGACAACTTTGGTTTCTTGCCAAACCACAGTTCATAAGGCGTCGTATCAACGGATTTTGATGGTGCCCTATTTAACGTGAATGCGGCCGTCTCTAGAGCGTATCCCCAAAATGATAGCGGTAAATTAGTAAGAGACATCATAGATCGTACCATATCTAGTAAAGTACGATTACGACGTTCGGACACACCATTACGCTGTGGTGTTCCGGGTGGCGTGAGTTGCGAAACTATTCCACAAATTTTCAAATGTACACCAAACTCGTAACTCAAATATTGTCCTCCACGATCAGATCATAGAAACTTTATTTTCTTGTTATGATGATTTTCCACTTCACTCTGAAATTCTTTGAACTTTTCAAATGTTTCAGACTTATGTTTCATTAAGTAGATATACCCATATCTGCTTAAATCATCTGTGAAGGTGAGAAAATAACGATATCCGCCACGAGCCTCAATATTCATCGGACCGCATACATCTGTATTAATGATTTCCAACATATCTGTTGCTCTCTCCATAGTACCGGAGAATGGTGTTTTAGTCATCTTGCCCATGAGGCACGGTTCGTAAGTACCAAGCGATTCATAATCAAGTGGTTCCAAAAGTCCATCAGTATGGAGTTTCTTCATGCGCTTTATACCGATATGACCTAAACGGCAGTGCCACAAATAAGTTGCACTATCATTATCAACTCTGCATCTTTTGGCTTCAACATTATGAATATGTGTGTTACTACTATCGAGATTCATCAAGAATAGACCACTCTTCAAAGGTGCATGACCATAAAAGATATTACTCATATAAATAGAACAACCATTATTCTCTGATTTAAATGAATAACCGTCTCGCATTAAACAAGATCTAGATATAATGTTCATGCTCAACGCTGGCACCAAATAACAATTATTTAGGTCTAATATAATCCCGAAGGTAGATGTAGAGGTAGCGTGCCGACCGCGATCACATCGACTTTGGAACCGTTTCCCACGCGCATCGTCACCTCGTCCTTGCCAGTGTTCGCTTAATCCGTAGTCCCTGTTTCGAGTTGCAAATATTAGCAACAGAACCAGTATCAAATACCCAGGTGCTACTGCGAGCTCTAGTAAGGTACACATCAATAACATGTATATCACATATACCTTTGTTCACCTTGCCATCCTTCTTATCCGCCAAATACTTGGGGCAGTTCCGCTTCCAGTGACCAGTCTGCTTGCAGTAGAAGCACTCAGTTTCAGGCTTAGGTCCAGACTTGGGTTTCTTCTCCTGAGCAGCAACTTGCTTGCGTTCTTTCTTGAAGTTCCCCTTCTTCTTCCCTTTGCCCTTTTTCTTGAAACTAGTGGTCTTGTTGACCATCAACACTTGATGCTCCTTCTTGATTTCTACCTCCGCAGCTTTTAGCACTGCGAAGAGCTCGAGAATTGTCTTATTCATCCCTTGCATATTATAGTTCATCACGAAGCTTTTGTAGCTTGGTGGCAGTGATTTAAGAACTCTGTCAATGACACTATCAATCGGAAGATTAACTCCCAGCTGAGTCAAGTGATTAAGGTACCCAGACATTTTGAGTATATGCTCACTGACAGAACTATTCTCCTCCATCTTGCAGCTGTAGAACTTATTAGAGACTTCATATCTCTTAATCCGGGCATTAGCTTGAAATATTAACTTCAACTCCTGGAACATCTCATATGCTCCATGACATTCAAAACGTCGTTGAAGTCCCGGTTCTAAGCCGTAAAGCTTGGCACACTGAACTATCAAGTAGTCATCAGCTTTGCTCTGCCAGGCGTTCTTAACGTTTGCAGTTGCATCAACAGCAAGCCTGGCACTCAGCGGTGCTTCCAGGATGTAATTCTTCTGATCAGCAATGAGGATAATCCTCAAGTTACGGACCCAGTCCGTGTAATTGCTACCATCATCTTTCAACTTTGCTTTCTCAAGGAACGCATTAAAATTCAACGGAACAACAGCATGGGCCATCTATCTACAATCAAACATAGACAAGCAAGATACAATCAGGTACTAGGTTCATGAGAAATTTAAGTTCAATTAATCATATTACTTAAGAACTCCCACTTAGAAAGACATCCCTCTAATCTTCTAAGTGATAACGTGATCCAAATCAACTAAACCATAACCGGTCATCACGTGAAATGGAGTAGTTTTCAATGGTGAACATCACTATGTTGATCATATCTACTATATGATTCACGCTCGACCTTTCGGTCTCAGTGTTCCGAGGCCATATCTGCATATGCTAGGCTCGTCAAGTTTAACCTGAGTATTCTGCGTGTACAACTGTTTTGCACCCATTGTATTTGAACGTAGAGCCTATCACACCCGATCATCACGTGGTGTCTCAGCACGAAGAACTTTCACAATGGTGCATACTCAGGGAGAACACTTCTTGATAATTAGTGAGAGATCATCTTATAATGCTACCGTCAATCAAAGCAAGATAAGATGCATAAAAGATAAACATCACATGCAATCAATATAAGTGATATGATATGGCCATCATCATCTTGTGCTTGTGATCTCCATCTCCGAAGCACTGTCATGATCACCATCGTCACCGGCGCGACACCTTGATCTCCATCGTAGCATCGTTGTCGTCTCGCCAATCTTATGCTTCCACGACTATCGCTACCGCTTAGTGATAAAGTAAAGCATTACATCGCGATTGCATTGCATACAATAAAGCGACAACCATATGGCTCCTGCCAGTTGCCGATAACTCGGTTACAAAACATGATCATCTCATACAATAAAATTCAGCATCATGTCTTGACCATATCACATCACAACATGCCCTGCAAAAACAAGTTAGACGTCCTCTACTTTGTTGTTGCAAGTTTTACGTGGCTGCTACGGGCTTAAGCAAGAACCAATCTCACCTACGCATCAAAACCACAACGATAGTTCGTCAAATAGACTCTGTTTTAACCTTCGCAAGGACCAGGCGTAGCCACACTTGGTTCAACTAAAGTTTGAGAGACAGTCACCCGCAAGCCACCTATGTGCAAAGCACGTCGGGGGAACTGGTCTCGCGTAAGCGTACGCGTAATGTTGGTCTGGGTCGTCTCGTCAACAATACCGCCGAACCAAAGTATGACATGCTGGTAGGTAGTATGACTTGTATCGCCCACAACTTACTTGTGTTCTACTCGTGCATATAACATCAAACCATAAAACCTAGGCTCGGATGCCACTGTTGGGAAACGTAGTAATTTCAAAATTTTCCTGGTGATGCACAGCAACGAGAGGGGAGAGTGTTGTCTACGTACCCACGCAGAATCGCAACGGAAGTGTTGACACAACGTAGAGGAATTAGTCATACGTCTTCTTCCCGATCCGATCGATCCAAGCACCGTTACTCTGGCACCTCCGAGTTCTTAGCACACGTACAGCTCGATGACGATCCCCGGGCTCCGATCCAGCAAAGCTTCGGGGAGGAGTTCCGTTAGCACGACGGCGTGGTGACGATCTTGATGTTCTACCGACGCAGGGCTTCGCCTAAGCACTAAAACGATATGATCGAGGTGGAATATGGTGGCAGGGGGCACCGCACACGGCTAAGGAACAATCTCACTGATCAACTTGTGTGTCTAGGGGTGCCCCCTGCCTCCGTATATAAAGGAGCCAAGGGGGAGGGGGCCGCCGGCCAGGAGGAGGGCGCAGGAGGAGTCCTACTCCTACCGGGAGTAGGACTCCCCCCCCAATCCTAGTTGGACTAGGATTCCCCGAGGGGGAAAGAGATAGAGGGGGCTGGCCACCTCTCCTAGTCCTAATAGGACTAGGGGAGGGGGAGGCGCGCAGCCCACCTTGGGCTGCCCCTTTCACCTTTCCACTAAAGCCCACTAAGGCCCATATATTCCCGGGGGGTTCCGGTAACCTCCCGGTACTCCGGTAAAATCCCGATTTCACCCGGAACACTTCCGATATCCAAACATAGGCTTCCAATATATCAATCTTTATGTCTCGACCATTTCGAGACTCCTCGTCATGTCCGTGATCACATCCGGGACTCCGAACTAACTTCGGTACATCAAATGCATAAACTCATAATAACTGTCATCGTAACCTTAAGCGTGCGGACCCTACGGTTCGAGAACAATGTACCGAGACACGTCTCCGGTCAATAAGCC
>NC_053024.1:431558030-431608926 GCF_003073215.2 Triticum urartu | reverse complement strand
GACATGTTTTCTTCTTGTAGTCATGAGCAGAAGCTTCATCATTCCTTGAGCTTGATCGTGAAGATTTTCTGAAGCCTTTCTTCTTGGTGAATTTTTGGAACTTCTTCACTAGCATTGCAAGTTCCCTTCCAATGTCTTCAGGATCATCAGAACTGTTGTCAGATTCTTCTTCAGATGAGGAAACAGCTTTTGCCTTCAAGGCCCATAGTTTGGACCGTAGATATCTCTTTTCTCAGAAAGCTGAAAACTCATCTGATGAGGACATCAATACCATTGTTACACCCACAGCCCCTACTGTTACATATACTGGACCAATTACTAGAGCTCGCACATGCCAATTAAATTACCAGGTACTTTCGTTTCTTGGTAATGATTCTAATGTTCATGAGATTATGATGCTGCCTAAATTGGATACATTTGTTTTGCTTACAAATGAAGGGCCTAGCTTGGAGAAGGATGAACATTGGAGCAAGAACACGCATGGAGTTGATGGCATGCGCAAGGGGATCAAGAACGGAGTTACAAGTGATGATTTCAGGACTTTGAAGCCGCCATAAGGAGTGCATGAAGCCTTGGACGAAATATACAAGATGCCACTTCATAATATTCGTCCATAGGCTATTCTAGGTGCTGCGTCACCTTATTAATGGGCCAGGCCCATGTAATTTCGAAATACTTAAGTATAGGCTATTTTTAGAGTCCGTATGTGTGGGGAAACAAGAGTTAGGGTTGGTTTCGGACCCCACCCTCAAGGGCCACGAAATTCCCCCCTCTTCCTCCATATATACAGCCCTTAGGGCGTCGTTTAGACTTTGGGTTTTGTTTAGATTAAAAGTTCGCCATAGCTGCAACTTCGCGTACTTCGTTTGTGTCCAACGACCAGACCAAGACGTCACAGAACCCCACCTTGATCAATAAAGCTTTCATCTTATATTCGCAATATCCCGATTGCAATCTCAGTTTCTTGCTTGTTCTTCGTTTGCTCGCAGGAAACAGACCCTCGTGGTCAGGTTGATCGTGCTCCGGCGTGGTCAATAACCCTCGGAAGTTGGTTTAGCGATTGCTAAGGCGCGACGTCTCGCACGTTCGTAGTCGGATCGTCAAGGTCGACTCCCACAGAAAACGATAGCCACCATCTCATCGAAACATCGGGACACCTTTGCCTCTATCAAGTGGTATCAGATTTCCAGGTTGCTCGGTGAGATTTTTACAGTTTTTCGTAGATTAGATCGAGTCTGTTCTTCATACCTACAGTCCACGAAAAAGCCACAAAAAAAATTAGGGTTAGTTCATCATATCCGAACCAATCTGAGCCTTTGCATAATCTTTTTAGGGTTTTTGCTTTGTTGAATTTGCGGTTGCATCGTCGTGTCAAGTTGCTGGTCTTAGAGTCTAGTCTTTTAGAGTTTCGAGTTCTGGTCATAAGTTGTCACGCCGCCGCCGCACCATCATCATCGCCCATCTACCACTTTTGCTTATCCGCCACCGTTCTGAATCCGTATCCATATACCACCACCAATCCGTATCCATATACCACCACCACTACCATATACCACCACCGCTGCCATATACCACAACTATATATCCACCACCAATCCGAGTTCTTCTCATATTAGGTTTGTTCTTGAGATCAATCTCAATTCCGATTCGTGTTTCCTTGCCTGCGTAGGTCTCGGAAAAAAAAGAGCGCAAAAAAAAGGAGCGCAAAAAAAAAGAGCGAAAAAAAAAGTTCCAGAGTGTGCTTTTCCCTTATTTACGTGCAGCGCCGTGATTTTGTTAGTGTTCTAGGCTCGCGTCTCTAGCACGGTCTAGCCTAGGACCAGCACAGTACCGTCGTTGAGCGTTTATTCAACTTTGCATCTCTGAATTGATTATTGCTGACCCTTTTTGCTACCATACTATAAGCCTTCCCAGCTCCACATACATCTACGTCGTGCGTTTGACTCTCCCTGGCAATCGCTCTATCCAAGCTTTTGAGAGTTTTTGACTACAACGGTTGCCGATCACCGCCTGCTGCTGGGTAAGAACTGGTAAGAATTTGAGATTTGCTTGACGGATTTGTGACACCCGCCACCACCACCACTTGTTAGTAGTCTGTAGGATCATATTCTTGTGTGTTTCTATTGCTGCTAACCATGCCAGGATCACAAGCCGACGAGACTGACTGGGAGAACTTGACGAACAAGGAGCTTCATGATACGTTTCAGCAAATGATGAATGGACAGGTGCAAGATGTGATAAACAGATTTGAAGAGGCCATGGAGAAGATAGATGGCATGGAGAAGACGTTTGAAACAAAGCTCGATAACAAGTTTGCTGAATTGCTTTCGCGTTTTCCACCACCACCACCGGCTGCTCCTGCCGCACCTCTGCAACAACAGCAACAACACCGACTACCTCCACGTCGGGAAACAGCCCTCCGCCGAGCGAGCCGTGTCCCTCTTCAGTCGGGCCAAACTGCTGGTGCTGCTGTTGATACTTCTGTGGCTCCTACTGCTGATGTGGAGGAGGATGCTTATGTGGGAGATTATGAGGATGAGGTTGATCAAAATCAGAACTACGTGCCACCAACAGCACAGCAACCACCAGGTCGTCCACATGCAAATAATGGCAATGGTAGGGCTCACCCTCAGGTACGAGATCATGACCATCTCCCTAAACTAAAATTGAATATTCCACCATTTGAGGGTAGATATGTTCCTGATATATATCTTACTTGGGAGTTAGAAACTGAACAACGATTTACATGTTTACAATATCCCGAGGAGAGACGTGTTCCTGCTGCTGTTTGTGCATTCACTAGTTTTGCATGTGTTTGGTGGTCTGAGCATTGTAGATTATATCCTATTCCGGCTACTTGGGCTGCTTTGAAAACTGCTATGCGTATTCGTTGGGTTCCACCATATTATCAACGTGAATTACTTCAAAAATTGCAGCGCTTAAGACAGGGAAAAAATTCTGTAGAAGAATATTATCAGGAATTACAAACTGGCATGATTAGATGTGGTATTGTTGAGGAGAATGAAGCTATGCTTGCACGTTTTATGGGTGGATTAAATAGAGAGATTCAGACGATTCTAGAGTATAAGGAGTATACTAATATCACTCGTTTATTCCATCTTGCTTGTAAAGCTGAACGTGAAGTGCAGGATCGACAGGCATTGGCGCGGACTAACTTTTCTGCAGGTCGACCTTCATCATGGACACCACGTGCATCATCTACTTCCACACGTTCTGCTATCACCGGCGCCTCCGTCGGCTGCCACCTCCAACCGTGATACAATAAAGCAGGCACAATCACCACTATCTGCCAAGAGCACACCTTCTGGGCCTGCAAAGAGCTCTTCTTCATCCATGGCATCAACAGGGCAAACACATGATATTATTTGTCGACGTTGCAAGGGTGGAGGTCATTATGCGAGAGAATGCCCATCTAAGCGTGTGATGATTGTTACTGAGGATGGTGGGTATGAGTCCGCTAGTGACTATGATGAGGAGACTTTGGCTCTTATTACACGTGACGAACACGGTGGAGACGATTCTGATCATGAGACGCAATACATGGCTCCTGAAGATGCTGACAGGTATGAATGTTTAGTTGCTCAACGTGTTTTGAGTGTGCAGGTTACACAAGCTGAGCAAAATCAGAGGCATAATTTGTTCCATACAAAGGGAGTTGTGAAGGAACGTTCTGTTCGCGTGATCATAGATTGGAGGGAGTCTGCATAACTTGGCTAGCATGGAGATGGTGGAGAAGCTATCTCTCACCACAAGACCACATCCACATCCTTACTACATCCAATGGTTCAACAACAGCGGCAAGGTTAAGGTAACACGTACTGTTCGTGTGCATTTTAGTATCTCTACATATGCTGATTATGTTGATTGTGATGTGGTACCTATGCAAGCATGTTCCTTATTACTTGGTAGACCATGGCAATTTGATAAAAATTCTATTCACCATGGTAGAAACAATCAGTATACTCTTGTTCATAAGGATAAAAATATTACTTTGCTTCCTATGACTCCTGATTCCATTTTGAAAGATGATATTAATAGAGCTAATAAAGCAAAACGCGGAGAAAACTAAGAGTGAAAATCAGATTGTGGCCAAAAGAATTTGAGCAACAAATGCAGCCTAATAATAAACAATCTAGTGTTGCTTCTGAAATTAAATTGAAAAGTGCATGTTTACTTGCCACCAAATCTCGATATTGATGAGCTAGATTCAGCAAATCTGTTTGCTATGCTTTTGTGTGCAAAGAGGCATTATTTTCATTCGAGGACGCGCCTTCCTCTTTGCCTCCTGCTTTCACTAACATTTTGCAGGAGTTCGCTGACGTCTTTCCAGAAGATGTGCCACCGGGATTACCACCTATTCGAGGGGTTGAGCATCAAATTGACTTAATTCCCGGTGCATCATTACCCAACCGTGCACCATACCGTACCAATCCAGCGGAGACGAAGGAGATTATGCGTCAAGTACAAGAACTGCTCGACAAAGGTTATATACACGAAACCCTTAGTCCTTGTGCTGTTCCTATCATTTTAGTGCCAAAAAAGGATGGCACGTCGCGTATGTGCATTGATTGTAGAGGCATTAATAATATTACTATCCGTTATCGTCATCCTATTCCTAGGCTAGATGATATGCTTGATGAATTGAGTGGCTCTACAATATTCTCCAAAGTTGATTTGCATAGTGGATACCATCAAATTCGCATGAAATTGGGAGATGAATGGAAAACAGCATTAAAATAAGTTTGGATTATATGAGTGGTTAGTCATGCCTTTTGGGTTAACTAATGCACCTAGTACTTTCATGAGGTTAATGAACGAAGTTTTACGTGCTTTCATTGGACGATTTGTGGTAGTTTACTTTGATGACATATTGATTTATAGCAAATCTTTGGAGGAACATTTGGAACATTTACGTGCTGTTTTTATTGCTCTACGTGATGCACGTTTGTTTGGTAACCTTGGAAAGTGCACCTTTTGCACCGACCGAGTATCTTTTCTTGGCTATGTTGTTACTCCACAGGGAATTGAAGTTGATAAAGCCAAGATTGAAGCTATTGAGAGTTGGCCGCAGCCCAAAACGGTCACACAAGTGAGGAGTTTCCTTGGCCTCGCTGGTTTCTATAGGCGTTTTGTGAGAGATTTCAGCACCATTGCTGCACCTTTTAACGAGCTTACAAAGAAGGATGTACCTTTTGTTTGGGGTACCGCACAGGAAGAAGCCTTCACGGTATTGAAAGATAAGTTGACACATGCTCCTTTACTCCAACTTCCTAATTTCAATACGACTTTTGAGCTTGAATGTGATGCTAGTGGAATTGGATTAGGAGGTGTGTTATTACAAGATGGAAAACCTGTTGCATACTTTTCTGAAAAATTGAGTGGGCCTAGTCTGAACTATTCTACTTATGATAAAGAATTATATGCTCTTGTTCGGACCTTAGAAACATGGCAACATTATTTATGGCCCAAGGAATTTGTTATACATTCTGATCATGAATCTTTGAAACACATTAAAAGTCAAGCAAAACTGAACCGTAGACATGCTAAATGGGTTGAATTCATTGAGACTTTCCCTTATGTCATTAAACACAAGAAGGGTAAAGAAAATGTTATTGCTGATGCCTTGTCTCGTCGTTATACTATGCTTTCACAACTTGACTTTAAAATATTTGGTTTGGAGACCATCAAAGATCAATATGTTCATGATGCTGAATTTAAAGATGTATTGCAGAATTGTAAGGGAGAACTTGGAACAAGTTCGTTCTTAACGATGGATTTGTGTTTCGTGCTAACAAGCTATGCATTCCAGCTAGCTCCGTTCGTCTTTTGTTGTTGCAGGAGGCGCATGGAGGAGGATTAATGGGACACTTTGGCGTCAAGAAGACGGAGGATATACTTGCTACACATTTCTTTTGGCCAAAGATGAGACGGGATGTTGAGCGTTTTGTTGCTCGCTGCACTACCTGTCAAAGAGCTAAGTCACGACTCAATCCTCATGGTTTATATATGCCTTTGCCTGTACCTAGTGTTCCTTGGGAGGATATATCTATGGACTTTGTTTTAGGTTTACCTCGAACAAAGAAGGGGAGGGATAGCATATTTGTTGTCGTGGATAGGTTCTCGAAAATGGCACACTTTATACCATGTCATAAAAGCGATGATGCTGTTAATGTTGCTGATTTGTTCTTTCGTGAAATTATTCGCTTACATGGTGTGCCAAATACTATTGTTTCAGATCGTGATACTAAATTTCTTAGCCACTTTTGGAGATGTTTATGGGCTAAGTTGGGGACTAAGCTGCTTTTTAGTACTACTTGTCACCCCCAAACTGATGGACAAACTGAAGTAGTCAATAGAACATTGTCTACTATGCTTAGGGCTGTTTTGAAGAATAACAAGAAAATGTGGGAAGAATGCTTGCCTCATATTGAATTTGCTTATAATCGTTCATTGCATTCTACTACTAAGATGTGCCCTTTTGAAATTGTGTATGGTTTCCTACCTCGTGCACCTATTGATTTGTTGCCTCTTCCATCTTCGGAGAAGGTTAATTTTTATGCTAAAGAACGTTCTGAATTGATTTTAAAAATGCATGAGTTAACTAAGGAAAACATTGAGCGTATGAATGCTAAATATAAACTTGCTGGAGATAAGGGTAGAAAACATGTTGTGTTTGCACCTGGAGATCTTGTTTGGTTACATTTGCGTAAAGATAGATTTCCTAATCTGCGCAAATCAAAGCTAATGCCACGTGCTGATGGTCCTTTTAAGGTTTTAGAGAAAATAAATGATAATGCATATAAACTTGAGCTACCTGCAGATTTTGGGGTTAGTCCCACTTTTAATATTGCAGATTTGAAGCCTTATTTGGGTGAGGAAGATGAGCTTCCGTCGAGGACGACTTCATTTCAAGAAGGGGAGGATGATGAGGACATCAATACCATTGTTACACCCACAGCCCCTACTGTTACATATACTGGACCAATTACTAGAGCTCGCGCACGCCAATTAAATTACCAGGTACTTTCGTTTCTTGGTAATGATTCTAATGTTCATGAGATTATGATGCTGCCTAAATTGGATACATTTGTTTTGCTTACAAATGAAGGGCCTAGCTTGGAGAAGGATGAACATTGGAGCAAGAACACGCATGGAGTTGATGGCATGCGCAAGGGGATCAAGAACGGAGTTACAAGTGATGATTTCAGGACTTTGAAGCCGCCATAAGGAGTGCATGAAGCCTTGGACGAAATATACAAGATGCCACTTCATAATATTCGTCCATAGGCTATTCTAGGTGTTGCGTCACCTTATTAATGGGCCAGGCCCATGTAATTTCGAAATACTTAAGTATAGGCTATTTTTAGAGTCCGTATGTGTGGGGAAACAAGAGTTAGGGTTGGTTTCGGACCCCACCCTCAAGGGCCACGAAATTCCCCCCTCTTCCTCCATATATACAGCCCTTAGGGCGTCGTTTAGACTTGGGTTTTGTTTAGATTAAAAGTTCGCCATAGCTGCAACTTCGCGTACTTCGTTTGTGTCCAACGACCAGACCAAGACGTCACAGAACTCCACCTTGATCAATAAAGCTTTCATCTTATATTCGCAATATCCAGATTGCAATCTCAATTTATTGCTTGTTCTTCGTTTGCTCGCAGGAAACAGACCCTCGTGGTCAGGTTGATCGTGCTCCGGCGTGGTCAATAACCCTCGGAAGTTGGTTTAGCGATTGCTAAGGCGCGACGTCTCGCACGTTTGTAGTCGGATCGTCAAGGTCAACTCCCACAGAAAACGATAGCCACCATCTCATCGAAACATCGGGACACCTTAGCCTCTATCAGTAAAGATGGCATGAATATGTTCCTAGAACATGTCGACCTCATGCTCAAAGGATGCACACACAAAATGCAACAAAAATGACAAAACAGCAAGTTATAACAATCTCAGCAGGTTAACATCATATAACACTCTTGCAACGATGATTAGGGCACCAAGATGGATTCAAACAAGCATGACCCAATGGAACAAAATGAAGAACATCTCATGGTGAACATTTTTACATATCATACGCATGAATCGGAGCACAGAGCATGAAGTTATGGCATGATGAACATGTGCACATAATTCAAGAAACTGGGGACTTAGTGAGATTTTTACCCCGCGAATCTGGATCTAGGGTTCGTCGGCATGCTTCCCGAGGTTCGCCGGAATCTACACCAGAGTTGGAGAGGGAGACAGCCGGAGACGAGGAAGGAGGCCGGAGTAGCGGACGAAGAGGCGTCGGACTTGAGGGAGCTCGCCGGAGCGCGGGGAGGAGCAGATCCGGCGAGGGAGGAGGTCGAGGCGGCACCGGTGGCCGGATCCGGCGAGCTTGGTGGCGGGCTCGCGCGGGCGGCGGAGGAGAGAGCAGGCGGCGCGCTTGCCGGCGTGGTTGCCGTTGGAGGAGCGGCGTGGTGCCGGCGTGGAGGAGCAGGCGTGGTTGCCAGCGTGGAGGCGGTGGCAGAGCGTGGGGACGAGGCCGGCGGCGCGCGGCAGGTTTGCGGCGGCGGCGGGGCCACCGGCGCTGAGCGAGGCGGCGGGACGGCGATGCCGGGCCGGGGCGGCAGCGAGATCCGGCCCGCGCGGGTCCGGGATGGCTCCACTGGCTTCGGCGGGGCGGGGCGGCGAGAGCCATCACGTGGCAGTGCCTGATTGGGTGCGGCGGCGGCGTAGCTGAACGACGGCTGTCGCCCCGGGATTGTCCGGGCGACGTGGCTGAGGGCAGCGGACTTGTCCGGCATGGCGCGGACGTGTCCGAACGCGGCGTGGGAGGTAGCTAGGGTTTCATCTACGCGAAAATGGAGGGGGAGGACCTATTTATAGGTAGGAGGAGGTAGGAGTGTCCAAATGGGGAGTGGTTTTCGGCCACGCGATCGTGATCGAACGGCCAAGAGGATGGAGGGGGTTTGGATGGGTTATTGGGCCACTTAAGAGGGGTGTTGGGCTGCAACACACACGAGGCCTTTACGGTTCCCCGGTTAACCGTTGGAGTATCAAACAGACTCCAAATGGCACGAAACTTGACAGGCGGTCTACCGGTGGTGTACCAAGGCCGCTTGGCAAAACTCGGTCCATTCCGAGAATGTTTAACACCCGCTCACAACAAGAGACAAAAGGAAGACGCCGGAGGACATAGGAGTGTCAGATTGCAAAACGGACAACGGGGAAAAAGTCCGGATGCAAGTTTTGAAAACATGAGGAAGCAATGCATATGATGACATGGCAAAATGCAACACGCAAGCACATGACATGGAAACGACGGCGAATAACTGGGAGACACCTAGCGCAACGGTCTCGGGGCGTTACAGCACATCCCTGTATTTGTGAGGATGGGTCAGTAGTGCGCTCACCAAGTGGACGGCGGTAGAAGCAACACTCAAAAGGAGCGGCACAACAAAGACGGTGGACGACATCGAGCGGAGGCGAGCCACTACCAATTTATCATGGAAGATAGTTTCTTTTCCTTCTACCTCATGTGTTACGTCTGATTGTTTGAACTTAGTTGTTATCAAGCTAAAGGTCTTGTAGTTTCCGCGGATGATTTTCTTTCATACTCTAAAATATTTTCCCTAAATATTTTGGTACCTATGGGTGCAGGGCTCCTTGACATTCATGATCGAAGTGATTTATTTCTGATTTGGATGACGGTGACAAGTCTAACTACATGGCATTTCAGCATTGCAGGAAGCATTGGAAAGGCAATAGTAAGATGTTAAGGTTGTGGTGTGGTTTGGATGACAGTGACGAGGCTGACATGAAGGATGATGAACTTCAAGTAATTTTGAGTGTGATGGTGCGATGGTGTGGCTGATCATTAATTCATCACATCCAGATCTTACCCCAATGTTATCAATGATCTTCTTTATTTTGTGCTTATTGATACACAATTTCTTCTCACTGGCTTATTTCTATGTTTCCTTATTGACACATAATTTGTTGTGACTTGCCCTCTCCACCCCTCCTCCGGATGGCTTGAGCTAGCAGCGATGTCAGGCACCTTGTTGATGGGGTTGATTTGAGGTGTGTGGAGAGAGAATTGAGGAAGGGGTCACGTTGAGGACACATTTGGCGCTGATCCGGCTCCGATGGAAAACAAGCCACGCTCACCCCACCCCATGGATGACCCTGACCAAGGTGCAGGTCGGTGGTCACCTTTGGGTGCATCCGCACGGCCCAGTGGCCCGCACCAAGCAGAAGTTGTGAAGCATGGCTAAGCCACAAGACCAGATGTTCCCCTCAACTTAATGATGTGAACTACGCTTCTGCTCTTGGTATGTGTGTTGCTTCCCCTGGATGATGCTATGTTGCCATTGTTGCCTTATCCCTCCCAACTGTCTTGTTCTTCCCTTCTCTTGTTACTCGACGAAGTTGGTCATGCCATATACTTTGCATGCTATGGAGTCTCTATTTCTACTTATGATAATTCAGTTTTGGTCTATACATGTGTTTGTACCAAGATCTAAGATCTGGTTGATGATATATTTTGAAATAATTATTATTATGTATACTTTTTGGTATATATGTATGTCAGCATACATTATTAAGTATCTGCCAAAAGAGGGGGATGTATTATATCTCGGTGTGGAACATCATCTTTTAACTGAATCTATATGTTTATTCAATCTGAATTTAGATTTTTACTTAGCTTAGCTAGCTTGTGATTCCCTATTCTTAAACTGTAATGAATTTTCTTTTAACATAGCTTTCTATTTCTGAGACAACACATGAGTGGCGTTGTCGTGGTAGAGCCCAAAATGAATGGTGTTTCCAGTATAGAAGTAGGAGGTACTAGCACTAAGATGGGAAGGCGGTTGCCACCCTTGTCCCTTGTTGCTGGCCTGCCATGACGACATCGATCAATGGCTCATTTAGAACACGAGTTACTAGATTTAGTGAGAAGCCTGAGGGTTGTGAGTTAGCGGGATGGGGGTTGGGGTTGGTCCGTTCAACTACAGATGTCTAAGTGGAATAATCTCCCTACATTAGAAAATGTGGCAAATTGCATGAGCGAGTGGTTCATTGCCTTTTTTCCAGGGGATGTTGCCTTATTTCTACAGTAAGCAAATAAACAGTGTGATGAACTTAATAACTCTATCCCTATTTGCCATTTCCTTCTCACATATTGTATGGGTTTTCGGATAGCCTAGACATACAAAGACAATTTGGGGGTGTCGATTCTCTCTCTCTCTCTCTCACTCTCTCTCTCTCTGGCACGCACACACACACATATTACAGACCTTCTCCTCGGTCCTACCGTGCATTATTTGACTTTTGTGCTAATAGATGAAAAAATATGTTGTAAACTTGTGAGTTGTGAGCTACTCCCATGTTCCTAAATATATGTCATTCACACTTTCACCCTTATATTTGATGTTAATGTATGAGTGTATGTCTAATGAGGGTTTCTCTCCGGTTGGTTGGTGTTTCAATAGGGGTTGCTTGCTTCCCTTTTATGGTGTAGCTCCTATTACAACACACGCATTTCCTTTTGAGTTTTATGTGAAAATCCTTTTGAGCCGATACACAAAATATGAAGTTACATAACTCAAACAAAATTGAAAAATTTATTATAAAAATACAAATAAATGCCAATAAAAGTTTAAACAATAAATGTTATCAAAGATTGATATGTCTACCTGTCACAAGAGAGGTAGGAGGAGCATGTTCTAGAACATGTGTTTTTCTGTATTACTTTCTAAATGGTAAATTGTATGGTTTGAAGAGCCTAAATCCATATTATGTAATAGTTTGCCAGCCAATTGCATATTGCAATGAAGTTTCTGGTTGGAACATTTATTTAAAGGAAAAAAATCCTCCATGTATCGTTTTTAATTAATAGATAATAACAATGGACATGCTTTCATGAGGCAAACGATTTTAAGAATTAAAAAAAGGCATTCAAGTGTTATTATCATTTGTAATGTATTGCAGAATAAAGAGTTCAGTGTTTGTGTACCCCCTTTTTTATTTTGTGCATCAGGTATATGGTCGAATTACATTTTTTTAATCAAAGTACATTGAAAGAGAATTAGATTCCAATTATTATTTTTATTTGTTATTGCCTATCTTTCTATGTATGTAAAATTTTACATGCAGCCGATACAAATTTTCAAAAGCCCGTGCCAACGCACGGGCACTCTACTAGTAGGAGTAGGGAAGGAGTCCTCCTCCTCCTCCCCTTAGTTGGACGCCCCAAGGAGGGTTTCCCTCCTTGGTGACAACCCTCCCTCTTCCCTCTAACCTATATATAGTGGAGGTTTGGTGCCTAATTATGACACAAAAATTTTGGAGCCTCCTCTAGTTTATCTAGTGCACGTTCTAGTTGATCCTAGTTGACTAATTAGAGAGAGCCCTAGCCACCTATAATCCTCATAATTAGAAGCCCCGTGTGGTTCTAAACTCCTCCCTCTGATTCTCTAGCGACGATTAGCTCTGGACGGTGAAGCGCTACCGGATCGTGAAGATCGTACGCTTGCAACCAAGTAGAGAGGTCGTGCTTCCGGTCTTCTGTTCGAGAGATCGTTCGAGGGCGGTTCGCGGGATCGGCATCGATGTTCGAAGGACTCCAAGTATGATCTACACAAACTTGTCTACTTCTGTTGCACTCCCGGAGTCAGTAATGATCGTTGTTCCCAACCCGTTATGTATCATCATATTGTTCTTGGGTGATCGTAGGGCGAAAAAAATAATATTTTCTATGATGTTTCCCAACAGTGGCATCATGAGCGGTTCTATGAGTAGATGCAGGTTGCGATCTAGATCACATGTGGATGTGAGGGTGATGTTCTTGCTATGCTTCCCTCGAGTGTTGCTTCGGTTCAGTTCATTGACGTCATGGTGTCACTTTTCACAAGGTTCTGACAATCGCTCGGCTCTGGCTGTCGACGATCTGCTAACAGTTCCTTGGGCTTCACCATTGTTGAGAATAGAGAACCATCGCATACCCAAGAGGGCGATGAAGATGGATGATATTCAAGGTGGTCACGCGTATTAGGCGAAGTTTAGTGTGGGGGAACGAGATTTGTACTTAAGTATCTTCTTTCACACACCCTGAAAGTTAATCTAGCAACAAGGATTATCACTTTATGGTGTGCACGTAGGTAGCTAGGTTTATCCGGAAACCCTAGAAGCCACGTAATTAAAATTTGCCAAACCAATTAGAGGACGTCTAACTTGGTTTTGCATATGATGTGGTATAGCCTTCATTATGATAATGAGTTTATGTATGAGATGGTTATATGTTGTAATGTTAAGTGGCCTGCGCGTCATGGCATGGTGGCTGGAGCTAGGAGATTGCCACCATAATGTAAATATCGTAGAGATAGGTTACAGGTTATGGTGGCAAGACGTACACGGAGGATCCCGATGAGGAGAAGGTGTACCAAGGCGCGCGATGAGGAGATATAATTCCATGCCACGGTGGAATTTCATATTTCTGGTGTCAGGACAATGTTTTCTAAAACAATCAACACGGCAAAATTTTCTGAGATTGCTGCCACGACAACATTTTTGAAACAGTTGCCACAGCAACGAAATATTGGTTGTCACGTTGCTTCAACTGGAGATTGAAGACGATCACGGAGAACTCCCGGCGCCCAGGGCTATACCATATCATGCTATTATGAATTGCCTGATATGTTTATCCCTTTGTTGTTTGCACCCTTTGATTGCGCAGTAGTCAATTATTAGGGTGATCTCTCACAGAAAATATCAAGTTAAAAGGTGCTCTTCCTAGTGTTGCAATCATCTATAACATGTAGCGTTCCGGAGTGCGTCATGTCCACACGAGTACAAACGGGACGTGAGGTGTAAGACGGAGATGGTCAGACCATGTATGCAGATAACACTCAGTTGTCTTGAAGTTCTGGCAAAATCGTTCTGATCTTGAAGCGCAAAGCATTGAAAGATGAACAAGCGCAAAGCATTGAAAGATGAACAAGAGCCATTGAAAGATGAACAAGAGCCATATGATCAACAAAAGTTTGCCTACCTGTCAAAATTCTCGTCATCAGTGATGTCCACATTAATGGCTGAGAACTAGATTTGGATCTTGAATCACTCAATGTCAATTATGAAAGATATTTATTTGACTGGGAGCAAAATTATGTGTTAATTAAGTTTAATAACTAGTGCAAATTAATTATGAACAATGTCTATGTGTAGTTTGCATTATAGTTGTAGAATTATGGCTCATGGTTCCACCTTTGTTGTTGAAATTGATTGAGTATTATTTATCTAGTTGAAACTTTATGTTTGAGAGGATCGTCCTCTAAAAGTGCCAAGAAGGATTTTGTCCTACTACATGTTTACAATACTCTCTTGTTGATGCTGTCTATGAGACTCACGTCCTTTGATCCAGAAGTTAGAATTGCATTACGGTTTGCTTGCTTCTGAGAAACCCGAGCTTCATAATGTTTGGGATAGTTATGTGATATTCTTGGAACTGAAAATTGTTTTCGGAAACAAACAAAGGCTAAAAGATATGCGATATATGAAGAAATGTATTGTTTGCAAATTCTAGTGAAGTGTTGAGCTATGTTTAAGACTGAAATGCAAAAGATCCAGAACAAAGCCAGTCATGTGTTGACAGTGAAAACTTGTAGAGAAAGAACAAAACCAAAGGATGTAATGAGATGTACACGCCTAGGGAAGTTTAGGGCTCACGCCACTCTTAAAGTTGTTTCTTCTGAGAGTAATAGAAATATTGAAGTAAAACTATAAGAAGTAAATGGCGAAAAGAAAAGAAGACTAGAATGTCCAGCTTAGGTATGAATTTAATACAAGTTATGAGATGTACAGATGGTTGGTAAGTAAAGTGTAGTTCTTGGGAAATATGATCAATTTATTGATCACTGATTCTTCGGTATTGTGGTTAAAAGGTTAATCACAGGGATATCGACTTGCATATTATTGCAAATCATTGCAAGAAACTTGGAGCGGCCTAAATTACCAACAAATAATGAGGTTAAAATATTTTGATGGATTGTAAAAGGTTATAGTATTTCTATCAGTGTATTTCCTCTGTATTTATTATCATAATTCATTTTAGAGTTTTTGTACACTCTAGTCCATTGCATAGAAGTTCCAAGGAGGTTGTTCATGACACAACAATAGTTGTTCGATCTAATGAACAAAAAGGGCATACTCTTATTGTGAATAAGATGTATGTTATGAATATGAATATTGATAATAAAATTGTACATCCATAACACTGACGCTAAATGTCGCAAGACTAAAAGAATACCCAATCTATGTGGCACTGCATTTAGTCACATTGGAGAAACCAGCACGAAGAAATTTCATAGTGATGAATTTTTTAAGTCATCTCATTGAAAATCATCTGACACTTGTAAGTCTCTTACAATTATGAAGTAAACTAAAATACCGTTCACAGGCCATAGAGAACGAGCAACAAAAAAATTGGCAATATGCATATCGATGTGTATAGTCCAATAAGTGTTATTGCAAGCAGTGGATTTATCTATCTTCAAGTGGATATTTATATTTACTTATTGAGACATAAAACTAGACCTTTTGAAATATTTCAGAAGGTTTTCATAATGAAGTAGAATTTATTGTAATAAGAAAATTATGTTTCTTCAATTAGTCTACAGAAAGGAATATTTGAGTTACAAGTTTAGCGAATGTCTGATGAGTAGAGTGTTTTATAGCTTGCAACTCCTAGAACACTACTAAGAGTAGAGTGTTTTAAGTAGATGCAATCAAGCTATGTATGAATTGGTGAGATCAAAGATGACATTAATTATTTCGCCAATATACTCTCAAAGTGATGCTTTAGGGACTACGACTTTTACACTGGAAAAGGAGCGCCATCAAATTTATTGAAATAAGTGCTACTTTGTAGGTTATCCCAAATAGTTGGGTATTCCTCTATCACTACACCGAGGCAAAGTGTTGCCATAGAGTGCAGAAGTTTTAAAGAAAATGTTTTCAAAGGGTGAGTGGGAGGACAGTACAACTCGACAAGATTGCAGAATCTTTGTAATCAGCTCAAAGAAAAGAAACACTGGAAGTAATTCTAGAATTTCTTACTGCGACTGATACGAAAGTCTCTACATGAGATATAGAGACTATGGTCGAACTTGCAGCTGAACTATATAGGTTCGGAAAATTTGTGCAGACCTTTGTGGTATGCACACGAATATTGTTGGGCAAACTATGAACCTATAATTCATAGAGAAGCGTTGATGGGCCCTGATTCCGTAAATTTGCTATAGGCCAACATAATCTGAGATAGTATCCATTCAGATAATTCAAGCTTAATTAGAACTTGATGAGCCCTTCGAAAGACTGAGAGTCTAAAGAATAGTAATGGATCTATAAACTGACAAAGATAAAAATGTTTTATAATGCTTGTTCCAAATAGTTTATGACAAGATCAAAGAATTGACTATGACGAGTTTGTCTCGTCACAGCAATACTTAAAGTCAGTTCAGGTTGAACTAGCAATTATTAAGTACTTCAATTATGAGATAAAACAGATGGATGTCAAAATGATTCCCATGAGATGGAAATAGAACTAAGGTCGTATGTTTGATACGATCCAAGGTAATTTTTTCAATCCAGAGGATGCTAGTAAGTATGCAAACTTCAAGAGAACCTATAATGATTTGAAGCAAGCATAGTGGAGTTGGAATCTTCATATTGATGAAATGATCAAATAAATTGATTTCATCGTGTAAAGCGAAGATGCTTGTATTTACAAGAAAGTAAGTGGAAGCATGATAATATTTCTAAACACTATATGTACATGACATATTGTTGATTGGAAGTTATGTAAATTTCTTGACACGTATTAAGATTTTAGTGAAACTAGTTTTTCCGTAAAATACTTAGGCAATGAATAGTCTTGGTATTAGACATAATGATCTATGGAGATAATAGTGTCTAATCGGGCTTAGCCAAAATACATAATGACAGAATACTAAAGCAGTTTAATATGAAAAATGTCAACAAGAGTTTCTTGTCAATGTCACATGGAAGGAGTCGGTATCCTGAAATACTAATGAACGAACTATGATTTCAACCACACTTGTATTCCATGGTATGTATGTAAGTGCATCTAGTGCCACCCCTAGTTGGTTTTGGAGTATTGATGACAAACCTAGTTGAGGGACTAATGTGTTTGTGAGAATTGCAGGATAACACAGGTAGAAGTCCCTCATTGATTTGGTTTTACTACCAGAGATGACCCCTAAAAATGTATGAAGACATTGAAGACAAAGGTGGTATATGAAGATATTCACATTGAAGACTATGACAAAAGAAGACATGTTATGAAGCCTATGGAGCTCGAAGACTTAGATCTTTCGTAGTTCTTTTTCTTTTGTGTTGAGTCATAGGAACCACCGTACTGTTAAGTGGGGTCCAGGAGAACCAGTCAGAATGACTGAAGTGATGCCTAAAACAAAAACCTATGTCTTCGAGTGAAGACAATGAGAGCGAATCTTGTCCAGAGCCGGACAAGTCAGCTTTGCTTGTAGCCCAAGTAAAGTTGCCATGAGAGTTTGAAATCTGACCGTTGAGACACGTGTCAGTTCCTTAGTGACCCAGGGTCATTTCGGACAAATCAGGTCGGGTTGCCAAGTGGCTATAAATAGCCCACCCCCACAACCATAAATGGTGGGGCTGCTCAGATTTCAGTGCACGGCTTTTGTCGTTTGAGAGAAACCTACCTCGAAGCCTTTGAGAGAAAATTCCTAGCGAGGAGAAAAGCCCTAACCACCCAGAGCCAGAGTAAATTGGGCATCACTTAAGTCTTCTTGTCTGTGTGATCTGAAGACTTATTACACTTGAGGACTGTGAATCCTCCAGACGGTTAGGCGTCGCGTTCAGAACATCCAAGAGACATTGTGGATTGCCAGTGAACGAAGTTTGTGAAGGTTTGGAAGTCTACCTTGAAGACTTACCAGAGTGATTGGGCGAGGACTAAGTGACCTTAGCTCAAGGAGAATACGGTGAGGACTTGGTGTCCTGAACTGTGTGTTCAGGACTGGGTGTCCGGGACTATGTGTCCTAAGGTTTAAATACCTAGCCGCTCCAACCAGACGTACAGTTGTCACAGCAACTGGAACTGGTCCAACATATCACTGTCTTCAACGAGTCACTGGTTTCATCTTCACTTCCTTTTCTTACTGTTACTCATTGTGAAGACATTGCATGCTTGCTTTATCTTTTGTCTTCACAACATGAATGTATGATCTGTTTGGCTTCATAACTTCTTCCTACCTGATCCTTATTACACTGCAGCTGTTTGTCGTTGTGCTTTCACTCTATTGAATACTTGACCATGGCTGGCCTAGTGTAATCTAACTTCCGCTGCATAGTAATAGGCATAATCTTCGCTGTTTGTCTTCATAACTCCCACGTGTTGAAGACTTTCATAAAAATCGCCTATTCACCCCCCCCCCTCTAGTCGATATAACGCACTTTCAATTGGTATCAGAGAAAGGTGCTCCCTTGTTCTGTGTGATTCGGTTTAACCACCTGGAGTTTTAGCTATGTCCGACTGCAGGGATAATCAAAGTCTCCGCTGCGTGCCCCGTCTTCGATGGAACTGAATATCCCTACTGGAAGAATAAGATGCGCATGCATCTTGAAGCCATTGACGTCGACCTATGGTATGTCGAGAACGGCGTTCCCAAGGCTGGAGAAGGTGTCACTGCTGCTGATGTCAAGAAGTTCACTCAACTGGACTCTACTGCCAAAAATATCATCTGTGGTCATCTGACAAAAGGACAGTATGGCCGTGTGAGTGCCTTGAAGACATCCAAGCTGGTCTGGGACTGGCTCTCCAAGGTCAATGAAGGCATCTCAACCCAGAGAGATCAGAGAATCAGTGTTCTTCGCAACCTCTTCAACCGCTTCAAGCGAAATGACAATGAGAATGTCCAGCACACATTTGACCGGCTCACTGACATCACAAATGAGCTTCAAGCCCTCGGCGCCACTGAGATCACCAAACATGAAATCGTCAAGACGCTGCTGAGATCACTTGATAGTTCGTTTGACATCCTAGCCCTGATGATTCAAGAACGTCCTGATTTCAAGACACTCGATCCGTCTGACATACTTGAGAGGCTCAACACACATGAGTTTCAGCTTTCTGAGAAAAGAGATATCTACGGTCCAAACTATGGGCGAACTCGTGCCTTGAAGGCAAAAGCTTTCCTCATCTGAAGAAGAATCTGACAGCAGTTCTGATGATCCTGAAGACATTGGAAGGGAACTTGCAATGCTAGTGAAGAAGTTCCAAAAATTCACCAAGAAGAAAGGCTTCAGAAAATCTTCACGATCAAGCTCAAGGAATGATGAAGCTTCTGCTCATGACTACAAGAAGAAAACATGTCACAAGTGCAAGAAAACTGGACACTTCATCTCTGAGTGTCCACAGTGGGACAATGAGAACAGAAGGAAGAAGAAGAGCAAGGAATATGATTCTGACGACAAAAAAGAAGAAATACTCAAAGTCTTCTTCCAAGTCTTCCTCAAAGTCTTCATCACACAAGAAGAGCTCATCTGGCAAGGCACGTGCGTTTGTTGGCAAGGAAATGGATTCAGAGGAGGAGTCCGCTTCTGAGGAGGCAGAGGTGGAGTCTGAGGAGGAGTCTGATTCTGGCATTGCGAGTCTGGCTACAGCATACGTCGCCAAGTCCATCTTCAACACTGAAGACAATGACTTCATCACCGACACCGATGCAAATGACAAGAACGACTCCACTCCTACCTACTGCTTCATGGCACGCGGTGCCAAGGTAAACACACGCACTACTCGCTATCAAACATCTAGTGACGATGACTCTGACTGTGATTCAAAACCCAGCTACAAAACACTTGCTAAAATTGCAACTGAACAACAGAAAGCTATGGAACATATTCAAAAACTGTTAGACAGAAGCGATGATCTGTTGGGTGCTGAAATGACTCGATCTGAATCCTTAATTGAAGACATAAAAAATCTTCACGTTAAGTATCAGGAACTTGAAGATCGTCTTGATACTCTCTCAACAACTCATGAAAAGCTTTCCTATGATTATCTTCAAAGGAAGCAAGAACTTGAGAAATTGAGAGCGGCTCATGAAGATCTTCAAAAGGAAAACGAGTCACTTCGCGCCGAACAGATCAGTTCCGCTCAGGAAGGATTTGAACCACCATGTCTTAAATGCATTGAGCGTGATAATGCTACTTCTGTTGCTGAATGTTCCACTGCTACTGCTGTTGCAATATCTTCAACTGTTGATGTGGTAACTAACCCCTCTGCTGAGGATACCACTGCTATTGCTGATGAGAATGCTAGGTTGAAGACATTGCTTGAAACAGGGATGTACAAAAGTCTTAAAGGACATCAGACATTATGTGATGTCCTCAAGAAGCAGATTCTGAACCGAAACCCTAGGAAAGAGGGTGTTGGGTTCGTGAGGAAAATAAATGCAGATGGCTCTTACTGGAAACCTGAGCAGTACCCCAAAACCACATGGGTTGCTGCAAAGGAACTTTCAGCAGATCCATCCAATTTATCTGGCTTCACTTGTGCTAACCCCATTATCATTGATGAATCCTTTGATGCAAACTATAAACTGTTTAAGAATCAGAATGGTGAAGTGTTTGCCAGGTACATTGGTACTAACTGCAGGAATGGACCGCCTATGAAGAAGATCTGGGTTCCGAAAAAGTGTCTGGAAAATCTTCCTGTGAATGTCTTCATGACACCTCACTTGAAGAAGACAAACCTCAGACCAAAGGCTTCATACGGTCCAAAGGCTTCATACAAACAGAGGACTCACCTGAGTCACACTAACGCAAATGTTTTGCAGGGAAACCATACTCAGGCATATGAATATGAGAGCGGTTCATCGAACCGTCATGTTCATATGACCAAAAATTATTCTGCTTATTCTTATGAGTATTATTGTCCACCTGCAAGACTGTTTGCTAAGGCTTCAAAGCCAAAATTCTCAGATGCTGCACTTAGACTTATTGCTTCTAAGCCACCCTTGAAGATGTGGGTGGTTAAGAAAGCTTAACTCTCTTTTGCAGGGAAAGGTCTCCAGCAGAAAAACAAAATCTTCTGACGCTATTGCTGGGGACCTTAAAAATCTTGTAGGGCGCAAGATAAAATGCCCGAATGGCATCATTATGTACTTCGTTCCTGAATCGCATGCTACTCTCCCTATTAGTCCTAATCTGGATCTAAGTTTTCATAACCCACTGGTTCGTCAAATGTTTTTGCTTCACAATTCTCTTCGTGAAGCCTATCCCCCTAACTGCACTGTAGGGTACGACACCAGCGTCTTCAAAGTCTTCAGAATGGATTATTGACAGTGGGTGTACAAATCACATGACTGGCAAAAGAAGCCTTCTTATGGACTCAACCTTACGTCCATCCGACAAGAGCCACATCACATTTGCTGACACTGGTAAAAGTAAGGTATTGGGTCTAGGTAGAGTTGCAATCTCAAAGGATCAACACATGGATAAAGTCATGCTTGTTGAATCCCTTGGCTTCAACTTAATGTCTGTCTCAATGCTTTGCGATTTGAACATGATCGTAATGTTTGGAAAATATCGTTGTCCTAGTACTAATGGAATCTGACAAGTCTCTAGTGTTTGAAGGGTATCGAAAAGATGATCTGTATGTGGTAGATTTCTCAGCAGGGCCACAACTTGCAGTATGTCTTCTTGCAAAAGCTTCAGAATGCTGGCTTTGGCATCGGAGGCTTGGGCATGCTGGCATGAGGAACCTCCACACCCTTGCGAAGAAGAAGCATGTCATAGGCATCGAGGGCGTCAAGTTCAAGAAAGATCACTTATGCGGTGCCTGTGAAGCAGGGAAGATGACAAGGGCAAAACATCCTTCGAAGACAATCATGACTACTACTCAACCCTTCGAACTGCTCCACATGGATCTTTTCGGTCCCACTCACTACTCAACTTTTACTACTACTGCTTGCCTCTATGGCTTCGTCATTGTTGATGATTACTCTAGATATACTTGGGTGCACATAATCCTTTACAAGACTGAAGTGCAGGATGTCTTCAGACGCTTCGCCAATCGAGCTATGAACAATTTTGGCGCCAAGATAAAGCACATCAGAAGTGACAATGGCACTGAATTCAAGAACACTGGCCTTGATACATATCTTGATACCTTGGGCATCACACATGAATTCTCAGCTCCGTACACGCCACAGCAGAATGGCGTCGTCGAACGCAAGAACAGAACACTCATTGAGATGGCCAGAACAATGCTAGATGAATACAAGACTCCAAGAAAATTCTGGACTGAAGCCATTGACACTGCATGCCATACAATCAATCGTGTTTATCTTCACAAGCTTCTGAACAAGACATCTTATGAACTCCTAACTGGCAAGAAGCCAAATGTCAGTTACTTCAGAGTATTTGGCGCAAGGTGCTGGATCAAGGACCCACACCACACCTCAAAGTTTGCACCAAAAGCACATGAGGGCTTTATGCTTGGATATGGAAAGGATTCGCACTCCTACAGAGTCTTCAATCTCTTTCATTACAAAGTGGTTGAAACAGTGGATGTGCGGTTCGATGAGACAAATGGTTCACAAAGAGAGCAACTGCCAAATGTGCTAGATGAGATTCCAGCTAGTGAATCAATCAAGCTAATGGGAACTGGAGAGATTATACCTTCTGAAGCTCATCCTGAAGAAGAACTTATCATCTCAGCACCTGATCAACATGAAGACAATGCTCAGCCTGAAGACATTCCTCCCAACAACAACACAGATCAGCAAGAGCAAAGTCTTCGCCCTGTACATCCTCGTGTTGCCAATGAAGTGCAGATTGACAGAATAATTGACAGCATCAATGCACCTGGTCCACTCACTCGTTCAAGGGCAACTCAGCTAGCAAATTTCTGTGGGCACTTCGCATTCGTATCAATATCAGAACCCAAGAAAGTTGAAGAAGCCTTCATGGAACCTGAATGGATTCAAGCTATGCAAGAAGAGCTTCAACAGTTTGAACTGAATAATGTATGGGAACTGGTCAAGCGTCCTGATCCACGGAAGCACAACATAATAGGCACCAAATGGATATACCGCAACAAGCAAGATGAGCATGGTCAAGTTGTCAGAAACAAAGCTCGTCTCGTTGCTCAAGGATATACTCAAGTGGAGGGCATTGACTTCGATGAAACATTTGCTCCCGTGGCTAGGCTTGAAGCCATACGCATTACTGCTGGCCTATGCAAATCATCATAACATACTTCTATATCAAATGGATGTGAAAAGTGCCTTTCTCAATGGCAAGATTGAAGAAGAAGTGTATGTTGCACAACCGCCTGGCTTTGAAAATCCAAAACATCCTGACATGGTATACAAGCTCAACAAGGCACTGTATGGCCTCAAACAAGCCCCTAGGGCCTGGTATGACACACTCAAATACTTCCTGAAGAGCAAAGGCTTCATACCTGGTTCCCTGGATCCCACTCTTTTCACGAAGACATATGATGGTGAACTGTTTGTGTGCCAAATATATGTGGATGACATTATCTTCGGCTGCACCAATCAGAAGTACAGTGAAGAGTTTGGATATATGATGCAAGAGCAATATCAGATGTCCATGATGGGGGAGCTGAAGTTCTTCCTTGGTCTTCAAATACGACAACAACGCAATGGCATCTTCATATCTCAAGAGAAGTATCTCAAAGATTGCCTGAAGAAGTTCGGTATGCAAGACTGCAAAGGCTTCACAACACCAATGCCAGCCAAACATCATCTAGGTCCTGACGACAATGGTAAAGAGTTCGATCAAAAGGTATACCGCTCCATGATTGGTTCTTTGCTTTATTTATGTGCATCTAGGCCAGATATTATGCTTAGTGTTTGCATGTGTGCTCGATTTCAAGCGGCACCAAAGGAGTCGCATCACTTAGCTGTGAAGCGAATTCTTCGATATTTGGCTCACACCCCAACTCTAGGATTATGGTATCCAAAGGGCTCAGAGTTTGATTTGGTTGGATTCTCGGATGCTGATTATGCTGGTGACAAAGTTGATCGCAAGTCTACATCAGGCACATGTCACTTTCTGGGACGATCACTTGTATGTTGGTCTTCAAAGAAGCAGAACTGTGTATCTCTCTCCACTGCTGAATCTGAATACATTGCTGCTGGATCTTGCTGCGCTCAGCTTCTGTGGATGAAGCAAACACTCAAGGATATGGCATTCATCTGAAGCAAGTGCCACTTTACTGCGACAACGAAAGCGCCATCAAGATTGCCAACAACCCAGTTCAGCACTCGAAGACAAAGCACATTGAAATTCGTCATCACTTTCTCAGAGATCATGTTGTGAAGGAAGACATTGATATCATACACGTCAACACTGAAGAGCAATTGGCAGATATCTTCACCAAGCCCTTGGATGAGAAGAGATTTTGCAAGTTACGGTGTGAGCTAAATATCTTGGAATCCTCAAATGTCCTGTGATCAGGCACACATCCTAACACTTATGCATATGATGACTTAGATGTGCAACACAAAGTAAAGTATATCTTCAATCAATGAAGACATACATTCTAAGTGTGAATACATTAATGTGGAATTTGACTTCGGAGCGCCACGATAATTGTGCGCCGTGTCTGGGTCTAATACTTCCTATACGGTGGGTAACGCCACCACCAAACGTTTCTATTTTGAAGTGTTTCACTCATGGCGTTACCTTGCAATATCTTCACATTTGGTTTGGCTTCGAACTTCAACATGTCTTCATGATTATCTTCACTACGTTGATTATATAGATATATACATACTAGTGTTCTGTCCTCTACAACATTCACTTATAGCTATGTCTTCTTGGTTGAATCTTTTGAACTAAGTGAATGTGATCGGACCCTAATCTCTCTATGCTTTCTATCTCAAATTCTATCTCTCCAAGTCATATGCATTCTATTGAAACTGTCGAATGTCTTCACTGCGTCCTTGTCAGCAGAAGATATAGAGACAACCATAAAGTCCGTTTTCAATGCTCATTCCTCCACATAAAATCCGGAGAAGCAGGAACGACCGCCCGACAATCCAGGCGTGCGTGGGACGTGGAACAAACCCCAAACTTCCGCAAACTGGCCACGCGTTCCTCAGATGCGAATCGCCAGGGGCACCTGTGTAATAGCACAGTGCCGCCCCTGTGCCTATAAATTCACACTTACCGCGGTCATTATCTCCTTCTTCCACCCTCGCACGAACCCTAGCGCCACCGCTAGCTCTCGACGACGCCGGCGACGAAGCGCTTCGCTGCCGCAACCTCTCCGACGCCGTCCTCACGCCGACCGCGGACATCGTTCTCTCCGCCGTCGCCGTAGGTGTCTTCCGTCGCCAAGTTAGGGCACGGAGGACTGAACTGCTCGGCATCATCTCCCACTTCCGTCTAGCAGTTCCAAGTGTGGTAAATAAAACTTCTTTTTACAGCCCCTTTTGATCTCATGGTTCTGTCACTTTCTACCATAAGAAGTTTATCTTCACACAAGTTAGATCTCTCAATCTGCATCTCATAACATGCCTAGTATATTCACTTGTGCTTCATGAAGTAGTTAGATTCCTCACTTGTACTGATCTGTGGGTTCGTACAAATCTGGAACCAACTTCTTATCTATGAGTGAATGTCTTCGCACGATGAGGTCAATGTCTTCTAAACTGATTAATCTTCAAAACCTTCTGAGAATGCATATGACCTCTTCCCCTTCCCTCGCACCTTAATGCTGTCACAGGTACATGTCCGTGGGAGAATCCTTCGGTTCTCATAGTCTGCATTCATTTGCAGAATTCCTACAGCATCACATAAATCTCCTGAAGCCAGTTCCTGTTGGTCCAGCAAAAGAAAGCCTTTGAAGCCTTTGAAAGTTTGAAGCCTTTCAAGTTAAAGTTTATGGCTTCAGAAGCAGCAGCAAGGAAGGGGGGCAGACAGAGACGTGAAGGAACTTCCAAAGATCTGCCTGAAGACCTGGCAGAAATGTATAAAACAGATCCTGAAGAGAATTATGGGCAGCGCAAGACTCGAATCCAATGGATTCGACGCTATTGGGCAGAACAATGGTTCAAATACCGCTTCGTCACCCAAGAGTATGCTGAGAAAAGTGCCATCAAGAAACCGTGGGGGGACATCATTTACAAGAATCTCATACCCAGGACCAGAGATGAAGCCATTGCTCAAGGCTTCTACCCATGCATGGTCCGAGGACCACAGCCTGATGATGCACATCCGTCGTCACTACTCTGGTGTCGTGACGACAATCTGTTCAAGCGCAACTTCCAGTTTGCCCAACAATCAGCGAAGCATAACAAGAAGAAATTTGGGTTAGACTTCAACCCTGGTCCCTCCACCAAGGGCAGATGGCACACGCGACCGAACCCAATATCATCGGTCCGTTTGCCAATCTTGAGGGCCTCATCACCCGCATCTTAGTCCAAGGGACTGCCGTGAATGACCCTCCAGCTGACTCTGAGTCTGATGAAGCTCCTGCTGTACCGAAGCCAAAGCAGTCAAAGAAGCCAAAAGCTTCAAAGCCGGCCCCTTCAAAATCTCAAGGGCGAAGCCATTGGCAACTGCACCTCCTGAAGACAGTGTGCAGTCTGAAGACGTATCCCGCGTCTCCAAGCCCCAGAAGGCCAAGATGCCTCAGCCACACACCGGCAAAGAGCTCACAGCTGCTGCCATTCCTGCGCAGCGAAGCCATTGATCTGTCAAGTGATGAAGATCTTGGAGATGACGCTCTAGAGCAGCTCATCAAGAGCAAAGAAGAAGCTGAAATCTTCAACAATTTGCCTCTCTTTGATGTCGCCATCATCCACAATTTCATCGACGAATGGTTTGCCTCACCAGACATCAGCTTCGAAGATCTGCAGCTGCCCGTTGGCCTCAGCGTCGCTTCCAAGGCGCTATTGCTTCAGAACTTGCTATTGCCCAGCGCATTAGTTGAACTGAAGCAGAAAATTGATCATGAAAAGGCTCAGTTCAAGAAGCATATGGCCAAGCTCAGCGTGCAAGAAGTGAAGAGCTTCAAGACATGTTGCATGAACTTAAGGAAAACTTTCTGAAGAAGCGTGCAGAAGCTCAAGGTTCACGTGAGCGGATGAAGTCTCTGGCAGAAAGATGTGTGCAGGCCTACAATGAGGCTGAGAAGCGCAAGGCACTTGGGCGTCCTGGCATCGACCCCAAGATGGCCGCAAAGAAAAGAAGAAGAACTGTTGCTGAACCAGAGGCACCAAGGCAAGAAGCAGTTCCAATTGTCTTCCCAACTGCAACGACTGGCTCGAAGCCAAAGAGCCGGTCAACAGCTTCAGAGCTCAAGAAGACAAGAACTGCTGAGGCTGAAGCCAGGAAGAGGAAGCTCTGAAGCCTCTCCTACTGCCCCCAGCAGAAGAAGAGAAAGATCAAGAAATCTCGGGCTGCTCCCACAGAGCCCTTGATAGTTGAACCTATTGCTATGGTCACCCGAACGCAGAACGTCAACTGACGGTTCATGAGCCTGCTTCCACAGAGGCTCCTGAAGCTGAAGACATACCAGCAGCCGACCCCATTGCTGCTGAAGACATTGGTCATCAGGACAATGTACAAGATGATGCAGCCCTTCTCTCAGAATAATGAACAAATGATCAGCATTGGTCGTCCTCTGACGCCAATTGCACAAGATGCGTCATGGGCGGATCACCCTCAAGAGGAAGAAGACTATTAGGCCCAGCCCACTCCAACCCACAAGCGTCGTCTGTGTTCCGCAGGCTTCGCAAAGGTCCAAGCCTCAAGTCTATGCTGAAGACATTCCGGCTGCATCAGCCGAAGAAAATGAAGAAGCACCACAAGATCCCACTCCCCTGCTACACCAAGAAGCAGTTCTCCAGGAGAACGTGCTTTTGATTGACCCTCCAGCTAGTCAAGCGGAGGCTGAAAATGTTGACTGCCACAACCAACACTGAAGCCAATGTGAGCCCTCCCCACCAAAAGCTTCAGGCAGACAGAAGTTACTGAAACCGGACATTGTTCCTGAGTCTGCTGCAGGTCCTCAATTTGATTACCATGTTGAGCACATGCCTTCATGTACAGAAGCCCCAAGCTGCCAAGGTTCCCAGTCCTGCATCAGCACCTGGCTTCTATGACAATAGCTTCAAGGCAGACAATACGTTTTTCAACAGCTCAAGAACCCCTATTCAAGGGAAAGGATTTCATCAGATAGGTACTGAAGCTATCCTCAGCGCAGCTACTATTCATGCATTCTATACAACCAAGGTCGCATCTTCCCGCACAAGCGCCTTGATGTTGAAGCTATTGCTGGTCTGCCCTGTTTGGAGGAAGCACTGGATTGCTTCAAGCAAGTGGGTCTGCTGCAGTTCATAACCGATGAAGAGCACTGGAATGAAGAGCTTCTGTTGCAATTCTATGCCACCCTACACATCAAGGGATATGACAGAGATCCGAAGACTTGGGCCCTGGAGTGGATGACCGACAATGTCCATCACGAAGCCAATGCATTCGATATCATTGAGCTCACCGGCCTGCCCACTCCTGGCGAACTCTTCGAGGAAGGTTGTCCACTACACACTGAAGCCCTTGAGAGCATATTCCAGAGGCCTGAACCAAATATGAGTCAGATGCTCTCCATGATGAAGCCACTGCCTCTCGATGCTCCTTATCCAACAGAATTCTTCGTTGAAGACTTTGAGTACCTGCCCAGAACAATCTATCACATTATCCGGCGGACTCTCTGGCCTATTAAAGGGCACTCTCCAAATGCCAAGATTGAGGGTGCAATGAAGACTCTGATATTCTGTATCCTTCATGGCAAATGCTTCAACGCACAGGATTTCTTCATACGCCAACTCGCTGCATCAGGCTCAGATCTGTTTGGTTTAAAGTTCTATGCTCCTTGGGTAATGAGACTGATCAAGCTTCACTCTGCGATCTCATATCAGCCCTCAGCCCGCAACCATCGGATCTTCTTGCCAGATGTGGATACCTCTGCTGAAGCTATATATCCTGAGCCTGCCAAGCAACCTTTGAGTCTTCAGAATGCAGAACACCAGAGCTTCACTCAGAACGATGAAGGTGTTGAAGCCATCTCCAGGGTGTATCCTTTGGCTGGCACTACACGTGCGCCACACCCTGCTTCAACTGAAGCCACTGATAGTGCAACTGCTTCAAGACCCAAGAAGCGCGCTCGTGTTCTCAATGACCGAGAGCTTCTTGTGGCCCTTCATCAAAAACAAGATAGGCATCACGACTGGCTAAAGCGTCAGATGAAAAGCCTCTTGGTGGATGTTAATCGTCTTCGAAATCTTGCCACCAAGAATGCTTTCGTCACTCATGAAACCTGTCGTCGTACATGGAAAGGGCTCTCAATGATGTGTACTGAAGCTGAACTTGAAGAGGATGGCTTCACTGAGCGATTCAAGTTTGACACCACACCTCCTAGAAGGGCTGTGATGCGCAACACACCATCACTTGAAGACTCTGAGTTTTCTTCATCTGCTGCCACAGTCACTGCCAGAATCATTGATGAAGAAGACGATGCTACATCACCGCCACCTGCTTCAGCACCTCCAAGCTCTTCTGCACCGCCAAACACCTCCAACGACCCTGCTGCTCCTGGGAACGAGTAGACACTCTATGTCTTCAAACCTTTTTGGTCCTTGCTGACAAAAGGGGGAGAAGCATATGGGTTGATAGTCTTCAAGCGGGTCCATATGGGCGGGTGCTTTATGTTTTGCTATATTTTGCTTCGTGCTTACAACTCTCGTTTTTGCTTCATTTGGTTCTTATGAGTTGTAACACTTAAACCAGATGGTCGTCTGCTACTTGTTTGCCACCCTGTTTTGCGAAGATAAATTCCGCATGTGCGACGATAAATTCCGCACTTATCTCATTCTGCAGACGTCCATTTTCCATTATGCATGTCATTATCTTCATATACTTTCACATGCATAGTGGATTGTCATCATAAGCTGAAGTGGATCTCCAAGTACAACCTGCCATGTGCATTTGCATTCCAAAAGCAAATTAACTTATATGCACATCTTCAGGGGGAGCCCTTGCAACTTATGAAGACAATTCCTTATCCTTTACAATTTCACAGACTTATTCCCCGTTGAAAACTTCAACTAGTTTGTCATCAATCACCAAAAAGGGAGATTTAAGTGCATCTAGTGCCACCCCTAGTTGGTTTTGGAGTATTGACGACAAACCTAGTTGAGGGACTAATGTGTTTGTGAGAATTGCAGGATAACACAGGTAGAAGTCCCTCATTGATTCGGTTTTACTACCAGAGATGACCCCTAAAAATGTATGAAGACATTGAAGTCAAAGGTGGTATATGAAGATATTCACATTGAATACTATGACAAAGAAGACACGTTATGAAGCCTATGGAGCTCGAAGACTTAGATCTTTCGTAGTTCTTTTTCTTTTGTGTTGAGTCATAGGAACCACCGTACTGTTAAGTGGGGTCCAGGAGAACCAGTCAGAATGACTGAAGTGATGCCTAAACAAAACCTATGTCTTCGAGTGAAGACAATGAGAGCGAATCTTGTCCAGAGCCGGACAAGTCAGCTTTGCTTGTAGCCCAAGTAAAGTTGCCATGAGAGTTTGAAATCTGACCGTTGAGACACGTGTCAGTTCCTTAGTGACCCAGGGTCATTTCGGACAAATCAGGTCGGGTTGCCAAGTGGCTATAAATAGCCCACCCCCTACAACCATAAATGGTTGGCTGCTCAGATTTCAGTGCACGGCTTTTGTCGTTTGAGAGCAACCCACCTCGAAGCCTTTGAGAGAAAATTCCTAGCGAGGAGAAAAGCCCTAACCACCCAGAGCCAGAGAACATTGGGCATCACTTAAGTCTTCTTGTCTGTGTGATCTGAAGACTTATTACACTTGAGGACTGTGAATCCTCCAGACGGTTAGGCGTCGCGTTCAGAGCATCCAAGAGACATTGTGGATTGCCAGTGAATGAAGTCTGTGAAGGTTTGGGAGTCTACCTTGAAGACTTACCAGAGTGATTGGGCGAGGACTATGTGACCTTAGCTCAAGGAGAATACGGTGAGGACTTGGTGTCCTGAGCTGCGTGTTCAGGACTGGGTGTCCGGGACTGTGTGTCCTAAGGTTTAACTACCTAGCCGCTCCAACCAGACGTACAGTTGTCACAACAACTGGAATTGGTCCAACACATCATTGTCTTCAATGAGTCACTGGTTTCATCTTCACTTCCTTTTTCTTACTGTTACACATTGTGAAGCCATTGCATGCTTGCTCTATCTTTTGTCTTCTCAACGTGACTGTATGATCTATTTGGCTTCATAACTTCTTCCCACCTGATCCTTATTACACTGCAGCTGTTTGTCATTGCGCTTTCACTTTATTGAATACTTGACCATGGCTGGCCTAGTGTAATCTAACTTCCGCTGCATAGTAATAGGCATAATCTTCGCTGTTTGTCTTCATAACTCCCACGTTTTGAAGACTTTCATAAAAATCGCCTATTCACCCCCCCTCTAGTCAATATAATGCACTTTCTTTGGGGGTGCCTTGCCTTATCCCCGCTTTACGCAATGTGCGCCTGCCCAAGGATTTCAAAGGCCCGCGCAAGGTACCAAATTACACGGCGGATCAACCTCCAGAGACATGGGTGGAGAGCTATGAGATGGCCATGGAGATGCTTGATGTGGATGACGCGGCGTGTGCGAAATACTTCACCATGATGCTTGAAGGAACGGCCCGTACTTGGTTAAAAAGCTTGCCGGCTAATTCTATCAGTTCATGGGCCCAATTACGAGCCCGGTTTATCAGCAATTTCAAGGATACCTGTAAACAGCCTATGTCGATAGTGGACTTAGCTGCATGCGTCCAGGAGGAAGGAGAATCAACGACTCATTGGGTGCGCCGGGTTTCACAAGTGTTGCACTCCTCAGACCGCATCAACGCTGACACCGCAGTATTAACCCTAGAAGGCAACTGCCGGTTTGGGCCCCTGAAGCTGAAGTTGGGACGGATGAAGCGTCATTGCACCGACATGGGGACCCTCATGGCCGCTTTGGTGAAATATGCTGATTCTGATAGTACCAAGGATCCCGAATCTGATGATGACAAGACAGGGAAAGGGAAGAAGAACAGCAGCTCCAAAGGTCAGCAGCATCACTGGGCAGGCAATGGTGGAGGAGGCAAGCGTAAAGCGGATGGTAACATGGACTTTGTGGCTAATACCAACGCACAGGACAATGGCCAGCGACGCAAGGGTAGGCCGAAAAATCGTAATGGAGCACCCAACCCTAACCCAAACCGCCTAAACTATCTGCTAAGCCAGCCCTGTCCAAGACATGGGACGAAGGAGGCGCCAGCAAACCACCTTTGGAAGGATTGCTTTATTATGCAGGAGTTCAAGAATTCTAATAATTTCCGGTATGATCACGAATCTGGCGGTGGCTCAGGATCCGGGCCGGGTTACGGTGGAGGAAGTTCCGGTTCAGGATTCAATAGGTAATCCGGGCGGACATAATGGTCAAAATAGTCAGAACAACCAGGGTGGTTACAACCAACAGCAGCAACAGTCAGGTTACCAGAGCAACCCAAAGCAGTTGAGTAGTGGGCAGTACCATGTCTTCACCACTAGCTTGGACAAGCGAGACCGGAAGGTTCAGAGGCGGGCGGTCAACTCTGTTGAACCGGCCATACCCCGTTATCTACGTTGGTCTGAACAGCCAATCATATGGAGCAGAGAGGATCACCCTCCCAGGTCGATAATCCGGGTCAGTTGGCTCTGGTGGTGGCGCCTCAGGTGGGAGGTTACAAGTTCACCAAGGTGCTCATGGATGGAGGGAGCAGCATTAACATCCTGTACTATGAGACCTTCCGTCGTATGGGACTAACAGATAAGAATCTCAAACCGTCTAATACAGTATTCCACGGTGTAGTGCCTGGCAGATCAGCATATCCCGTTGGTAAGATAGCTCTGGAAGTGGCCTTTGGGGATGATCATGATTCCAGGTCGGAGACATTGACGTTTGAAGTGGTGAAAATCCAAAGTCCATATCATGCCCTGTTTGGGCGACCGGCCTACGCCAAGTTTATGGCTCGGCCCTGTTATGTGTATTTGCAGCTCAAGATGCCGGGTCACAAGGGGACAATAACGGTTCACGGAAGCCGCAAAATCGCTTTGGAATGCGAGGAAGGAGATGCGGCTTATGCAGAGTCGGTTTGTGCCACCGAGGAGTTGAAGTACTATAAAGACAATGTTGATCCGGCGGACATGACTCCGTTGAAGAAGCCAACTACGGAGCATGATCCGGCCCTGAAGTTCAAATCGGCAGCAGAAACTAAGCTTGTTGACTTCGTACCTGGCGATTCGTCCAAGCAGTTCAGCATCAGTGCCAACTTGGATCCGAAATAGGAAAGCGCGCTCATCGAGTTCATCCGTGAGAATCGGGACATTTTTGCATGGAAGCCCTCTGACATGCCAGGTGTACCGAGGCAACTCGCTGAGCACACACTTAATGTGGATCCTAAATATAAACCGGTGAAACAGTTCCTCCGCCGGTTTAACGAAGAAAGACGCAAGGCGATTGGAGAAGAGGTAGCCAGGCTCTTAGCAGCTGGCTTTATTGTTGAAGTTTTTCACCCTGAGTGGCTTGCCAATCCGGTGCTGGTCCTCAAGAAAAACGAGCACCTGGCGCATGTGTGTGGATTACACAGATCTTAATAAGGCTTGTCCAGCAGATCCTTTTGCCCTCCCCCGTATTGATCAAATTATTGATGCTACGGCGGGTTGTGAGCGTTTAAGTTTTTTGGATGCGTATTCTGGCTATCATCAGATCAAAATGGCAGTTAAGGACCAGGAGAAGACGCATTTATAACTCCCTTTGGAGCCTTCTGCTATGTGTCTATGCCCTTCGGGCTCAAGAGTGCCCAGGCAACTTATCAACGGTGTGTACAAAATTGTCTTCACAAGCAAATCGGCCGTAATGTACATGCTTACGTGGATGATATCGTGGTTAAGTCTAGGGAGAAGGAGACTTTGATTGATGATTTGAAGGAAACCTTTGATAACCTGAGGACATACAAGATGATGCTTAATCCGGACAAGTGTGTCTTTGGTGTACCGGCGGGCAAGCTATTGGGTTTTCTGGTGTCCAACAGGGGAATTGAGGCTAATCCGGAGAAGATCACGGCCATCACCTCCCTGGCTAAACCAAAGTGTATCAATGATGTTCAACGCTGGCAGGCCGGATTGCAGCATTAAGCCGGTTTATCAGTCGTCTTGGTGAGAAGGCAATCCCTTTGTATCAGATGTTGAAAAAGACGGATCAGTTTGTCTGGAGTTCGCGCTGATGAAGCATTTGAGGACTTAAAGCGGCAATTGGCCAATCCGCCTGTGCTCGCCGCTCCCATTGACAAGGAGCCGTTGCTGCTATATGTTGCTGCCTAATGCTCGGGCGGTCAGCGTGGCTATTGTGGTGGAGCGAAAGGAGGCAGGTAAGGAGCATCCGGTTCAACGACCGGTCTATTATATCAGCGAGGTGCTAATCGAGTCCAAGCAAAGGTATCCGCATTGGCAGAAGCTGGTGTATGGAGTTTTTATGGCAAGCCGGAAGCTTAAACAATATTTCCAAGGGCACCCAATTACGGTGGTCAGTTCTGCTCCTTTGGGAGATATCATCCAGAACCGGGAAGCAACTGGCCGGATTGCAAAGTGGGCCATAGAGCTGGGGCCGTACGGTTTGAAGTATGTGCCTCGGACAGCGGTTAAGTCTCAAGCACTTGTTGATTTCATCAATGATTGGACGGAAATGCAAGCACCTGAAGAAAAGCCGGATCACACGTATTGGACCATCCATTTTGACGGATCCAGGCAGTTGGAAGGCTCGGGGGCTGGAGTCGTATTAACTTCCCCACGAGGTGATAAGTTTTGTTATGTTCTCCGCTTAATGTTCCCTTGTACTAACAATGCAGCTGAGTATGAAGCCTTGCTCCATGGTCTCCGGATGGCTAAGGAGATGAATCTAAGTCGAGTTAAGTGCTTCGGTGACTCGGACCTATTCTCTCTCTTAAGTGTCTGGCACTTGGGACTCCAAGGACCCACTCATGGCAGATATCGTCGTGAGGTGGATATTGTTGCAGGTTATTTCAGAGGCTATCAGGTGGACCACGTGGACCGGCGGAAAAATGAAGCGGCGGACGCTTTAAGCCGGCTGGGCTCTCAGCGCAAACCGGTCCCGCCCAATGTTTTTCTGGATGTGCTGCACAACCCGTCGGTCAAGATCCCTGGTGAAGAGGATTTGGCTATTCCTGATCCGGAGGCTCAATTGGTGGCAGCTCTTCATGTTATTCCGGATTGGACGCTTCCTTATCCTGGCGTACAAGAACCGGGGCGAGTTGCCAGAGGATGAGATTCTGGCCCGGCAGATAATCCGGCGATCCAAGTCCATGGCTATCATCAACGGCGAGTTGCATCATTGCAGTGTATCAGGAGCTTTTCAACGCTGCGTGTCTCCTGAAGAAGGCCGTGAAATTTTGCGTGAGATCCACGAAGGAGATTGTGGTCACCATGCCGGTTCAAAGTCTCTGGTGGCTAAAGCGTTTCGCCATGGCTTCTATTGGTTAACTGCTCATGCTGATGCGGAGGATCTGGTCAGACGATGTGATGGTTGCCAAAGGTTTTCAAGACGTGCTCATGTACCGGCTCAAGAATTGAGAATGATTCCAATTACTTGGCCGTTTGCGACTTGGGGGCTGGATATGGTTGGGCCTTTCAAAAGGTCCAAAGATAAGAAGACCCACCTCCTGGTGGCGGTTGACAAGTTTACAAAGTGGGTGGAGGCAGAACCTGTTAGCAAGTGTGATGCGGCCACGGCGGTTCAGTTCATCAAAAAGGTGATTTTCCGGTTTGGCTTTCCGCACAGTATTATCACAGATAATGGTACCAATTTGTCCAAAGGTGCTATGAAGGAGTTCTGCGAACGGGAGCACATCCGGCTCGATGTTTCATCAGTGGCACATCCACAGTCCAATGGTCAAGCAGAAAGAGCTAATCAAGAGATCTTGAGAGGCATCAAGCCCCGGCTCATGGTTCCTTTGCAGAGAACGCCGGGTTGTTGGGTAGAAGAATTACCATCTGTGTTATGGAGCATCAATACAACACCCAACAGATCAACAGGATATACACCGTTCTTCATGGTTTATGGAGCAGAGGCGGTTCTCCCCAGTGATATCCGTCATGATTCACCTCGTGTGACGGCTTATATTGAAGCGGACAACGAGACAGCACGGCAAGATGCTTTGGACCGGTTGGATGAAGAGCGTGACATCGCAGCCGCCCGATCGGCGATTTACCAGCAGGATCTTCGTCGTTATCACAGTCGCCGAGTCAGAACCAGAACCTTTCAGGAAGGAGATTTGGTGCTTCGGCTCATCCAAGATCAGACTGATATGCATAAGCTATCCCCACCTTGGGAGGGGCCTTTCGTGGTCAGCAAGAATCTGCACAACGGGTCATACTATCTGATCGATATTCGAGAGCATAAAGACTCACGCACATCAGAGGAGGAGACCAACAGGCCATGGAACATAGCTCATCTTCGGCCTTACTATACCTGAGCCATTGGCTATACTTGTGTACATATTATGACAATGTATATATTATGATTAAATATAATAAACCGGAACCTCAGCTAAAGCGGGGTATCTGTTCTTTTACATCATGTGAGGTTACACGGAGTTGCTCTAAAGCGGCCTCCGGTTTACCCCTTGAGTTGCTTTTTTAAAAGCATCATATCACTTGGGGGTTTGGTCGTGTCCGAACCAATACCATACCTCTTGATAGGCGAGAGCCACCAGATCACTTGGGGACTTGGTCATGTCTGAACCAGTCATGCCTCTTGATCGGCCTAAGGCCACAGAATCACTTGGGGGCTTGGTCGAACCCGAACCATGACCATGCCACTTGATCGGCATAAATGCCACGGTTTCATTTGGGGACCTGGCTGACTAGAACCATAGTTACACCTAACGGGAGCTTGGTCGTGTTCGGCCATGGTAACACCATCTGATCAGCTCAAATAAACCTTTTTTTGCAACGTTTTGTCATTGCACTTGATTTACACTTTTCTTTGAAGGGTTTTTTTTTTTATTGCGTTTTTTAAACCGACAAAGTTTTTTAACCAATCAATTGACGGAAACACAGTTCACGTCAATCCGGAGACTATTTGCCCGGTTTGATCCTTGTTGTTAACATCCTCTTATGGAGTAACACGGTGTTTATTATAACCCGGCACGGTTTACATGGTAAACCAGCGTCATATATATACAGGAGCTGTTATCTCCTCCAACAGTGTGGGTTTGCAAAACTCCGCTTCAAGATTGGCCAAGCCAACTTCATGCTCAACGAGGGCAGGTATTATGTATCACAAAAATTTGGTCATATACTTAAGAATTTTTTTTGGATGTTTTGACTTCATATATGCAGACATCATATTCCGCCGAACGGTACAACCGCGGTGGCACTTGAAGAGTTTTTTATTGCAGAAGGTGCTTTGGAAAGTTCATCACCACAGGAAGAACAAATTATGCACGAAGGCATATCAACATCAAAAGTATCAGCTAGCCTATTACAAGGCAACATGGTGCCCATAATAATATAATTGTTTTTCGCAAAGGAGAGGCAGTTTTAAAACCGGCTTCCGGTTCAAGCTTGGTCACCAGCCTGGCCTGATGGTTGTGGGTCATCCTGCGCCGCTTCAGCCTCCGTTTCTCTACCCAGTGGCTGGAAATCCACAGTTGTCCAGTCGATTCCCATTAATGCTTGAAAAACAGCTTCATCATGGATCAGCAATGACGGGTCAATATCGGGAGCGTAAGTATGCTTACGGATTGGAGGGATCAGATTTTCCGATTCATGGATTGGTGCAGCTATTCGCTTGTTCTGACTGTCATATTGGGCTTGATAATGAGACAAGTCTGCTTCTTCAGCCAGTTGACAAGCTAGCGGACGTACCTCCCGGTTTATTGCTCGCAGATCCGCTTCACCAAATTCTGACCCGTCTTCCTTCAAGCTGGGATAGCCCTGAGCCGCTTCAATAGGATCAAAATCCGGCACCCAGGCTTTTGCCCGGATTAAGGCATTGATTGCACCGGTTCGAGCAGCAGATTTCTTCAGCTCTTCAACCCGGGCAGGAAGCACCGACAGTTTCATCAGAGTATCTTGAATCAAAGTGGGCGCCGGTTTGTTATGAGATGCGGTACAGATGATCCGCTGGGCACCAGTATACAATTGTTCAACCAATGTATAGGCGGCTTTCAAGTTTTCTTCCGCACATCTGACCCCAAGTGACCAATGCGTGTCCCTGAAATACCATAAAGGGTTAATAAACCGGCGACTCTGTAAGAAGGCAGAGCCAATTCAGAAGGCAAACTGGCTTACCAAAGATAGCAGTAGTCATGGCATGCACGTGCCGCTTTATGCTGGTCAGTTCATCCGCCACTGGTTTTAGTGCAGCCTCGGCATCCTCTGCTCGTTTGATCAAAGCGGACTTTTCAGTGGCCCAATCCGCCCGCTTCTTCTTGAAGCTCTCCTTAAGCTGTTCCATGGCGCTTAAAGCGCTGGCCAATTCCTCTTTTGCTTTGGAGGTTTCAGCCTGTTGGGTTTTCAGGTTTTCTTGGAGATCGGTGACTTGGTTTTCTTTCGTCTTCAGCTCCGCCTGCATGCATACAGATATATGCTTCAACAAATCGGTATAAGGATTCAAGTACCAATCACATAACAAGTTATGCACTTAGCACTTGGGGGCTAATGCATATTCGATCTTCATCTTTCAATTGCTTACAAAGTCCCAAGATCAATACAAGTATTCAACTTGGCACTTGGGGGCTAATGGCTATTTGCGTCATATATATTCTGATGCGGCAATTCAATTACTTAAAGTACCGGTTTAACTACGCTAAGTTGAACCGGCCCTTGGGGGCTACATCGGCAAAATTCAAAGTATTAAGATTTATGTTAGTAAGTCCCGGTTTGAAAGAAGATTACAAACCGGCCCTTGGGGGCTAGGAGAGTCAAATATTGAAGCATACAAGCAGGAAAGAGCATATGGAAGTTACCTCGTATTTATCCTTCATCATATTAACCAGACTGGCTTCATAGTCACGGCTGGTATACAGCCGGTTCAGGTAGCCGGAATGGATATCTTGGGCGTTCAGAGCAGCGTAAGTTGCCAGATCAGCATTCCACTTGCCTTTACCAAAGGCAGCAAATTCTTCCTTGGCAGAATGTTTGGACAAAGCAACAGGATTGCTTGGCTCGGTATGGCCAGTGCCAGTAATGACAACCTCATCCTCCTGAGTATCGCCGGTTTGCACTGGGCTGTTGGCTTGTCAGTAGGTTTTGCTGGACGGTGGATCTCTCAATCCGGATGGAGCCTGTGGGCTGATTGACAGGACCTGAGGCATCAGTAGGTCTCTCTTCAGCAATAAGATCGTCGTCTTGCTGCGGTGGATCGTTGGGTATATCCTCAGGAATAGCTTGCTTCAAGAACGGCATCTTCTTCGGCCGCTTTGTCCAGGCGGGCCTTCTTGCTTGGCCTAGGTTTGGCCCTGAAAGAATAACAAAATCAAATACAGCATATGTTCTAAGGCAATGTACTGCAAGTATCATAATAAGTATAGCTTACCCAAGCACCGTTTTGAGCGGTGGCAGCTGAGTAGCCGATGACTCGCCAGAGGATGAGTGGGAAGTAACCTGGTAATCGGAGTCAGATGGATTAAGAGGTTGACGAAAGCAGCCCGCTTTAGGACAATCACTGACAAGCAAATTAGAGACCTCTGAACGGCGTTTCCGAACCGGACTGTTCGGTAAACCGGCGGAGGTAACTACCTGGCCGCTGTGCCGGGTTGTGCGACGAGCTTCGTGCTGTTGGGTCTTCATAAGAAATTTGGGATCCAAATAAGCAAGAGGATGAGAAAATTTAACTTTCCGGTTTGCCTGACGGATTTTTAGCGAAGGCAAAGGTTCTGAATCGGAAGAGAGAATAATTACCTCTGCAGCATCAGCGTGGCTGGCTTCGGCATCATCCTGACAAATATCATCATCAATAAGACGCATGAAAAATAAGCCAAGTGAGTCAAGATCTACCTCAAGGTCCGGATTATCCACATCATCATCAGGGGCCGGATTAGAAGATGCAGTAGTTCTTTTCCTGTGGGCAGTCTTCTTTACAGCTTTAGTCTTTTGCCGGGTTGCTCTTTCCGGTTTGTCTGGTTTTTCCGGTTTCTCCTGCGGCAATTTCTTGCTCCAAAACGGATCATTGCCCTGATTACACAGACACTGATATTAAACAATGACCAGATATATCAATAACAGATTCAGCAAAAGGAAAAATCAAGGTCTTACAGCTGGCGGTTTGTTGGTGGCACAGAAGGGAAGCAGGCCGTTTTTAGCACAGATATGTTCCGGTTCATTCAGCATCTTATTCACAGCTTCTGTGATTTCTTCATCGGTGAGCTGGATTTTGGAATGTCGCAGTGGGTCATCAACACTGCCGGTATACTCGCACATCAAACCGGAGCGCTGACTAAGGGGCAGTATGCTCCATGATATCCAACAGCGAGCGAGATCAACCCCTGTTAAACCGTTGGCCATAAAGGCTCTGAGCTTCGACAGTTGAGGAGCATATTTGCTTCTCTCCTGGGCAGTCAATCTTTGCGGAAAAGGGTGTGTATTGCTGAGCCGCTCCGGACGAAAGCCGGGCAAGGGATTCTCACCAGCAGGGGAGGTGTCTTTGCAGTAGAACCATGTCTGATTCCACTCTTTGGGGTGGCTGTGCAGTTTGGCGTGAGGGTATGTGACCTCTTTCCTTTTCTGGATCGCCACGCCACCCAACTCCGTATTGGAGCCGTCAGTAAACTCAGTACGGCGGTTTAGATGGAAAAGGTCTCGGAACAATTCCACTGTGGGCTCCTCTTGAAAGAACGCTTCACAGAGCACTTGGAAGTGACACATATTTGTAACAGAATTGGGGCCAGTATCTTGTGGATGGAGTTGGAAATCGGCCAAAACATCGGTAAAATTTAGAACCGGGTGGCTTAAAGCCCCGAGCTAAGTGATCTACAAAAACAACAACTTCTCCTTCTTGAGGAGTGGGAGGGCATTCTTTGCCAGGAGCCCTCCAATGGATGGTATCTTTGCTGCCTAAAGCGCCGATCAGGACTAGATCGTCCAGCTGAGCCTCTGTGACGCGAGAAGGAACCCAATTGCATTCATATACTTGCTTGGCCATGATGGAATCTACAAGGTAGAAGATCTCGGTTCAAAAATAGCATTTGATCAAGGTACATTGGTATGTGCAATGTTAAACCGGAGACAGATCTATCTGAACCGGAGTTTTATGAAGCAACAACATCTGGCGGTTCAACAAGGGGACTAATGGTATATACCGGTTTGGCAATTTTTTCTACAAGGTTAAACCGCCGGGTTTAAACATTGAAGCAGAGGAGTAAGTTTACAGAAACAGATTTCGTAAGATTTCTCTACAGCGATGGATCTGAAGCAAGTTCAGAAAAAAGATAAATATTCAGAGGTCCAAAAGGAGCAGTACCGAATCAATGAAAGACGTACATACAGATCTATGGTTTTGAGATGTAAGTGAAGGCGAAGGGTAAAAAACTACCATTGCACAGAATAAAGATTTGCGGAGCCATCTAAAGATCTATCGTATGAGCAAGAGGCAGACGATGAACACTGAAGAACTGTGAAACCCTAGGTCAGATCTGCGGGGGAAAGGATAGAAGATTTACCGGAGCTGAGGAAGATGCGGAAGGTTGCCGCGATGCTCTGGTGCGCTCAGGTTGATGCAGCGGCCAAGGTTGAGGCAGAGGTCGACGGCGGCGGCGGAGCTCCGAGGCTGGCGACGCGAGGAAGACGAAGAAGGCACGGAAGGAGAAAAGAAATGACCCTTCGGTCCTATTTATAAGGCGAAAGAACATGTCAGGCGCGACAATCAAGGGGCCACGAAACGGAGCTGTCGCCTCGATTTCCGCAGATTGATCTATTAAACAAAGAAGCATAATGGATAGCTTCGTTATGACAGGTGACGTCACTCCGGTTTACAGCAATCAGAGAAGATGACATCATGGCGGTTTACCAATTTATAGAAGATGTTGAAGATGAAGCTTTTGTTAAAGGATTGACATGAACCCGTTCAAATCAATCTGGGGCCTAATGTTGGGGATATTACTACTGGGCGTAAACCGGCCTATCTGGGCCGGGTTAACTTCGTCAGTAGTTAAGTATGTTAAAGCCCAAGAAGACAGAGGAGGGCTCAAGGCCCATGGTCGGTTCAAGGCCTGTAGCCGTAAACCGGCGTTAGTAGTTAACTTGTATTGTAAGTTAGGAATAAGTAGAGACCAAACCGGACACATCTATGAGCCGGTATTGGGACTCCGTAAGCCGACGGGAGTCACCCGTGTATATAAGGGGACGACCCGGCGGCGGTTCAAGGACAACAGACAACAACTCGAGACATAGGCGAAGCTTGTTTGCTCCCTAGTCATCGAAACCCCATCAATTCCATCACAACTAGACGTAGGCTTTTACCTTCATCGAAGGGGCCGAACTAGTATAAACTCTCTTGCGTCCTTGTGTCCGCTTTAACCCCTTCAAGCTAACCCGCCGCGATGGCTCCACGACTAAGTCCTTTCTCTAGGACATCTGCCGTGACAAAACCGATGACAGGTTTTCTACAACTGGACATTAACAAATTTCCATCTGCCCATAACCGCGGGCACGGCTTTCGAAAGTTCAAATCCCTGCAGGGGTGTCCCAACTTAGCCCATCACAAGCTCTCACGGTCAACGAAGGATATTCCTTCTAGCGGGAAGACCCGATCAGACTCGGAATCCCGGTTACAAGACATTTCGACAATGGTAAAACAAGACCAGCAAAGCCACCCAGATGTGCCGACAAATCCCGATAGGAGCTGCACATATCTCGTTCTCAGGGCACACCGGATGAGCCAGACGTCGGGTGGGCCAGCCCAGAGTTGCCCCTGGTAGCTCCGGACATCGCTCAGTTTGGACCAACACTCAGAGGAGCACTGGCCCGGGGGTTTAATAAAGATGACCCTTGGGCAGGCCTACCAAGGGAAAGAAAAAGGCTAGGTGGCGAATGGTAAAACCAATGTTGGGCCTTGCTGGAAGAGTTTTATTCAAGGCGAACTGTCAAGGGGTTCCCATTATAACCCAACCGCGTAAGGAACGCAAAATCCGGGAACATAACATCGATATGACGGAAACTAGGGCGACAAGAGTGGAACAAAACACCAGGCATAAGGCCGAGCCTTCCACCCTTTACCAAGTATATAGATGCATTAATTAAATAAGAGATATTGTATATCCCAACAAAATATCCATGTTCCAACAAGGAACAACACCTCCATGTTCCAACAAGGAACAAACTTCAAGCTTCACCTGCAACTAACAACGCTATAAGAGGGGCTGAGAAAAGCGGTAACATAGCCAAACAACGGTTTGCTAGGACAAGGTGGGTTAGAGGCTTGGCTCAACAATATGGGAGGCATGATAAGCAAGGTAGGTATCGCAGCATAGGGCATAGCAAAAGGAGCGAGCAACTAGCCAAGCAAAGATAGGAGTGGATTTCGAGGGTATGGTCATTCTTGCCTGAATCCCGCAAGGAAGAAGAACGAGTCCATGAAGAAGACAAACGGACGTAGTCGAACGAATCCTCACAACACGACGTTATCGGAACCAACCCAAAGAAGCAACACCGGAAAGAAGCAAACAATCATGGTAAACAACCATCACCTAATCATGTCATGATGCACAATCAAGCATGATGCATGTCTGGTTTAAATATGCATGACATGGCAAAGTGCACAAACAAAACTACAAGTTAAGTGGAGCCCAATATGCAACGAGTTGCATATTGTCGAAACACCACGTGAATTATTTAGTTCTCTCTCGTTTATGTACCCAACAAGATTAAATGTTTTTAGAATGGCAAGAGGTGAAGCATAAAGAAACTATCTATCTAGGCAAGTTTAAATGAGGCCGGAAATAACAAACAACAATTCCGGTAAAGCCCCATATGCATATTTTAAGGTTTGGTACTGTTCTGCCCTAAATCATATTTTATAGTTATTAAACATGCAAGATGATGCCACCATGTTAAACTAGGCAAAATTCTACCCCATTTACATATAAAGTTTAATAAAATCCGAGTTACGGTTATTTAGTTATGAAATAAATCATTTTAGCAAGTTATTTAAGCAAATTAAAACAAACAACATTTTAAACATAGATGAAAGTTGCATATTATTAAACTAGATGAAAAACTAAGCAAGTTTCATATACAAAGTTCTTACATGTGATGCTTAGTTTGTGAGATATTAAATGCATGAAGGCTAAGGGGTTTTCTGTAAATCTGCAGATCCCTGGAAATTAGCTAAATTCGCAGAACAAAAAAAAACATCCGCTGGGCCGAAACTGAACTGGCCCAGCAGTAATAAAAAAAGGAGGGGGCGCTTGGGGTGGCCTCACCCATGGGCTTCGGCCCGTTTGAGGAGGAGGGGTAGGCCGGCAGGGCGTGCATCTGGGCCTCGGGCGCTGGATGGATCGCCCCTGCCGATTCCACTGGATCAAGGAAGGGACGGGCGTGGTCAACGCGCACGGTCGAGCGGTTCCAGGCGCGGGGGGACTTGGCATCAGTCAGCGCAATGGAAACGGCAGCGCTCTGCCAATCCGGACGAAGCAGGGGCGCGGTTCTCGCCGGGGAACTTGGCGCGACGCGGCAGAGATCCGGTGAGGTGCCTCAGCAAGGACCGACCAGAACGGGACTGGGACGGCGGCGGCTTGAGGAGCTCGGCTGGCGGCATCCGTAGAAGCGGACGGAGGAGGCTTGGACGAGCGGGACGGCGATGGAGGACGAGGAAGCAGGGGCGCGTGAGGAGCACTCGGGGATGCGAAGGAGGAACGGCGACGCGGCGTACAGGAAGGCTGGGTTCGGGGGACTTGGCGGCCTCCATCCATGGCAGCTCGAGGTCGTCGGCGCTGGGTCAACAGGGACGAGTGGGCACAGCGGAGCAGCATGATCGGGCCAGCAGGCGCGGTGGCGCGATGCAGAGCAGCGCACGAGCTCCGGCGAACAGGCACAAGGCGGAGGAAGAAGGGCGGCTCAGGCCGGCCGGTGCTCCATGCAGATCCTAGCAGAGAGGCAAGCGCATGGAGAGGGAGAAGGATTAGAAAGAGAGCACGGGAGAGAAAATAAAGGGAAAAGAGAAGGAGAAAAACAAAACGACGACCTGACGGCGTGCACCGACGAGGCGAGGAGGAGGTCGGGGTCCATCGGGAGGCCTCCATGGTGCTGGCGTGCTCCTGCTGGTGATGCTTGTCGGCGGAGGGAGAAGGGGATCCGGGAGGATCCCGATGTGGATTGAGTGTGGCGGCGGCGGATCCGAGGAGGAGAAGGCTGTGGCTTCGGTTGGCTGCAGGTTTGGATCGGGAGGGATGGATCCCGAGAGGGATTTGGTGGAGTGGCGGCGGCGATGGGACAAACCCCCTAGATTTTTGGTTAGGGGCTAATCGGACCCTCCGATCGCAATCGGATGATCACGAATAAAATAGCTAGGGAGTCCAAATAAGAAAACGGTGATGTTTTGTAGATGTTTGGGGATGATCCAGACACAACGGTAGCGACAACCCGGGTCGGGTCCGGGACAACTTTCGGATGCGTGCGAGGGGCCAATGCACTGTACAAAGAGGGGTAGGCGTGGGCCTAGGTGGACTGTGGAGAGCGGGTTGGTCTGAGAGAAGAGGGGAGAGAAACAGCCCGACACGGTTTTCGGAGACCGAAAACGTCCTGCGAAAAGACCGGCTATACTGCCGCTATAGTTTAACGGTTGGGCTATCAAACGAACTCCGAATGCGATGAAACTTGACAGGCGGTCTATCTACACTATAATAAGACCGCATGCCAACTTTCATCCCATTCCGAGAACATTTTCCGACCACTTATAAAATAATATTTCGGACATGTCGCGGGCGCGTGCAAGTGTGTCTGGGCTCAGAACGGACAACGGAGAGAACGAGGAGGCTGGGACGGATGCAAGTTTCGAAAACATGATGATGCAATGCACATGATGACATGACAAGATGCGACACGCAAGCAACTGACAAGGCAACAACAACGAAACACCGGAAGACACCTGGCGCAACTGTCTCGGGGCGTTACACGCACCCCTTGGGGTGGGAACCCTAGAGGGGGCGCATCCCCTCCCCTCCCCCTATATATACTTGAGGTATGGGGGCTGTCCAACATACAATTTGATATCTCTCTTGGCGCAGCCCTACCTCTCTCCCTCCTCGTCTCTCGTAGTGCTAGGCGAAGCCCTGCTGGAGTCCCGCCCTCCTCCACCACCACCACGCCGTCGTGCTGCTGCTGGATGGAGTCTTCCCAACCTCTCCTTCTCCCCTTGCTGGATCAAGGCGTGGGAGACATCACCGGGCTGCATGTGTGTTGAACGCGGAGGCGCCGCTGTTCAGCGCTTAGATCGGAATCAACCGCGATCTGAATCGCTGCGAGTACGACTCCTTCATCCGCGTTCTTGCAACGCTTCCGCTTAGCGATCTACAAGGGTATGTAGATGCACTCTCCTTCCCCTCGTTGCTAGTTTACGCCATAGATTTATCTTGGTGATGCGTAGAAAATTTTAAATTTCTGCTACGATCCCCAACACTATATGCCTAGCTTAATGGCTTTAAAGAAAGCGCTGCCAGGGAGACAACCCGGAAGTTTTAGGGAGTCATTTATTTCTGTTGAGTGCTTTCAACAAAAATAATTATCCCCTTGTACAATTCAATTTTATTATAAAAATAATGTGCCAAGGTTTGCCATTAGGATGTTTACATTTGCTTGATGGTTTGTACGGTGCAGGACAGAAACTTTGGCTGTAGTGCACGATTTTACATTTTTAGCTGGAACGTCGAATGGTTCTGATTATTTTTGCAATGTATTACTATACAAATTGTTTATTTTTCCTAATTTTGGTAGAATATTTCAAGTATCAGAAGTATGGTGAATGTTCAGATTGCTACAGACTGTTCTGTTTTAGACAGATTCTGTTTTTGATGCATAGTTTGCTTGTTTTGATGAACCTATCAATTTATATCAGTGGATTAAGCCATGAAAAAGTTATATTACAGTAGACACAATGCAAAAACAAAATATGAATTGGTTTGAAACAGTACTTAGAGTAGTGATTTGCTTTATTATACTAACGGATCTTACCGAGTTTTCTATTGAAGTTTTGTGTGGATGAAGTGTTCGATGATTGAGAAGGTCTCAATGTGAGAAGAAGGAAGAGAGGCAAGAGCTCAAGCTTGGGGATGCCCGAGGCACCCCAAGTAAAATATTCAAGAAGACTCAAGCGTCTAAGCTTGGGGATGTTGGGGAGGCATCCCCTCTTTCTTCAACAAATATCGGTATGTTTTCGGATTCGTTTCGTTCATGCGATATGTGCAAGTCTTGGAGCGTCTTTTGCATTTAGGTTTTTATTTTTCTTTCTTTTGCACCATGCTTGTATGAGATAGTCCTTGGTTGATTTATAGAATGCTCTTTGCACTTCACTTATATTCTTTGAGTATGGCTTTATAGAATGCTTCATGTGCTTCACTTATATCATTTGAAGTTTGGATTGCCTGTTTCTCTTCACTTAGACAACCGCCATTTGTAGAATACTCTTTTGCTTCACTTATATTTTTTAGAGCATGGGCATATCTTTTGTAGAAAGAATTAAACTCTCTTGCTTCACTTATATCTATTTAGAGAGATGACATGAATTGGTCATTCACATGGTTAGTCATGAAATCCTACATAAAACTTATAGATCACTGAATATGATATGTTTGATTCCTTGCAATAGTTTTTCGATATAAAGGTGGTGTTATTAGAGTCGTGCTAGTTGAGTAATTGTGAAATTGAGAAATGCTTGTGTTAAGGTTTGCAAGTCCCGTAGCATGCACGTATGGTGAACCATTATGTAACGAAGTCGGAGCATGATGTGTTTATTGATTGTCTTCCTTATGAGTGGCGGTCGGGGACGAGCGATGGTATTTTTCTACCAATCTATCCCCCTAGGAGCATGCATGTAGTACTTTGTTTCGATGACTAATAGATTTTTGTAATAAGTATGTGAGTTCTTTATGACTAATGTTGAGTCCATGGATTATACGCACTCTCACCCTTCCACCATTGCTAGCCTCTCTAGTACCGCGCAACTTTCGCCGGTACCTTAAACCCACCATATATCTTCCTCAAAACAGCCACCATACCTACCTATCATGGCATTTCCATAGTCATTCCGAGATATATTTCCATGCAACTTCCATCATCATCATATACATGACTTGAGCATTCATTGTCAAATTGCTTTGCATGATCGTAAGATAGCTAGCATGATGTTTTCATGGCTTGCCCGGTTTTTGATGTCATTGATACGCTAGATCATTGCACATCTCGGTACACCGCTGGAGGCATTCATATAGAGTCATATCTTTGTTCTAGTATCGAGTTGTAATATCGAGTTGTAAGTAAATAAAAGTGTGACGATCATCATTATTAGGACATTGCCCCAGTGAGGAAGGGATGATGGAGACTATGATTGCCCCACAAGTCGGGATGAGACTCCGGACGAAAAGAAAGAGAAAGGCCAAAAAAAGAGAAGGAAAAAAAACAAAAAAAATGAGAGAAAAAGAGAGAAGGGGCAATGTTACTATCCTTTTACCACACTTGTGCTTCAAAGTAGCACCATGTTCTTCATATAGAGAGTCTCTTGAGTTATCACTTTCATATACTAGTGGGAATTTTCATTATAGAACTTGGCTTGTATATTCCGATGATGGGCTTCCTCAAATGCCCGAGGTCTTCATGAGCAAGCAAGTTGGATGCACACCCACTTAGTTTCAGTTGGAGCTTTCATACACTTATAGCTCTAGTGCATCTATTGCATGGCAATCCCTACTCACTCACATTGATATCTATTGATGGGCATCTCCATAGCCCGTTGATACGCCTAGTTGATGTGAGACTATCTTCTCCTTTTTGTCTTCTCCACAACCACCATTCTATTCCACCTATAGTGCTATGTCCATGGCTCACGCTCATGTATTGCGTGAAAATTGAAAAGGTTTGAGAACGTCAAAAGTATGAAACAATTGCTTGGCTTGTCATCGGGGTTGTGCATGATGTGAATATTTTGTGTGGTGAAGATGGAGCATAGCCAGACTATATGATTTTGTAGGGATAACTTTCTTTGGCCATGTTATTTTGAAAAGACATAATTGCTTGGTTGGTATGCGCGCTTGAAATATTATTTTCTTTATGTCAAAAGATAGATTATTGCTTTGAATCACTCGTGTCTTAATATTCATGCCATGATTAGACATATGATCAAGATTATGCTAGGTAGCATTCCACATCAAAAATTATCTTTTTTATCATTTACCTACTCGAGGACGAGCAGGAATTAAGCTTGGGGATGCTGATACGTCTCCATCGTATCTATAATTTTTGATTGTTCCATGCCAATATTATTCAACTTTCATATACTTTTTGGCAACTTTTTATATTATTTTTGGGACTAACATATTGATCCAGTGCCCAGTGCCAGTTCCTGTCTGTTGCATGTTTTCGGTTTCGCAGAATATCCATATCAAACGGAGTCCAAACAGGATAAAAATGGACGAAGCTTATGTTTGGAAAATATGGAAAATTTGGAAGGAAAATCAACGCGAACCAGTGCCCGAGGTGGTCACGAGGCAGGGGAGCGCCCCCCTAGGGCGCACCCCCTACCCTCGTGAGCCCACCGTAAGGCGGTTGACGCTCTTCTTTTGCCGCAAAAAAGATAATATTCGGAAAAAAATCACGGCGAAGGTTTCAGGCCAATCGGAGTTACGGATCTCCATATATATACGAAACGGTGAAACAGAGCCAGGAGAGAACGCGGGACCAGAGAGAAACAGAGATATAGATCCAATCTCGGAGGGGCTCTCACCCCTCCCATGCCATGGAGGCCAAGGACCAGAGGGGAAACCCTTCTCCCATCTAGGGAGGAGGTCAAGGAAGAAGAGGAAGAAGGGGGCCCCTCTCCCCCTCTCCTCTGGTGGCGCCGGAACGCCGCCGTGGCCATCATCATCATCACCACGATCTTCACCAACACCCGCCGCCATCTTCACCAACATCTCCATCACCTTCCCCCCTCTATCTATAGCGACCCACTCTCCCGCAACCCGCTGTACCCTCTACTTGAACATGGTGCTTTATGCTTCATATTATTATCCAATGATGTGTTGTCATCCTATGATGTCTGAGTAGATTTTTGTTGTCCTATCAGTGGTTGATGAATTGCTATGATTGATTCAATTTGCTTGTGGTTATGTTGCTATCCTTTGGTGCCCATCATATGAGCGCGCGCGTGGATCACACCATAGGGTTAGTTGTATGTTGATAGGACTATGTATTGGAGGGCAAGAGTGACAGAAGCTTCAACCTAGCATAGAAATTGATGCATACGGGATTGAAGGGGGACCAATATATCTTAATGCTATGGTTGGGTTTTACCTTAATGAACATTAGTAGTTGCGGATGCTTGCTAATAGTTCCAATCATAAGTGCATAGACTTCCAGTAAGGATGACATGCTAGCAGTGGCCTCTCCCACATAATACTTGCTATCGGTCTAGTAAAGTAGTCAATTGCTTATAGGGACAATTTCGCAACTCCCTACCACCACTTTTCCATTCACTCTCTT